>NW_017306804.1:39735-75787 GCF_000935625.1 Nanorana parkeri
TATATATTAGGGTTTTTCAAGACCAAGTAAAAGTTCATGTACTTCCTCTCATGTACTTGCTGATACCAATTACCGATACTTTTTCTTAAAGGGACAGGTGACATTTTAAAAAAACAATACAGACTAATGATTGTAGGCCAATTTCTTTATGATTTATGAAGAACTTTAATTTAACATTTGTATTTGCTTTCACACAGCTATAGTACAACTACAATCATGCATCTGCCTCTGGGATGATTTAAAATATTCATATTTTCAACTGCGATTGTGTGGGACCGCACAGGCTGTATTGCAGCGGGAAACTGTGCGATCTGATTGGCGCGAATGGAGTGCCATCAGAAAATAATGGCACTGTCAGTGCGATTGGTGGTGGTGTGCGATTCTGTGACCACCTAGCCATCCGCTCGGTTTCGTACACGATGACCGGGTGATCACGGATCACTGCGCGTTTTTTCGCATACAGATGATGGGGGCAGAGGGGCTGGTTTTCAGTTTTTTCAATTTTTATTTACTTTGTAAAATTGTTTAATTTTCCTTTATATTGCATTATTTTTACTTTATCGCCTTTTAATTTTTTTACATTTTTATTTAGTTACATTTTTAATTAGTTATTATTTTGTACTTTTTAATTATTTTGTACTTTTTTAACAATTTTTTTCCACTTAACTTTATTGCTATCACACAGGGGATAACAAAAACTGTGTGATAGCATTTGGAGGTGACAGGTTCTCTTTATTGACCCTGTCACCTCCAACACAGGAGTTCTAGCACAGCACTGTGCTAGAACTCCTGTGACAGGAACGAGCAGCGGCCGGGGACAGAGGCTGAGGAAGGTCAGAGTCCACGCGTCCGGCTCTGTCACCGCTCTACGCCCCCTGCTCTCAGCGCTCCATGCCCCCTGCTCTGTCACCACTCCATGCCCCCTGCTCTGTCACCACTCCATGCCCCCTGCTCTCAGCACTCCACGCCCCCTGCTCTGTCACCGTTCCATGATAATTAAAACAATTAAATAATATCTACATTTAAATACTTGTACATTTAATTAACAAAATGTAAATGAGCCAAAACTATTATGGTTTCCCTTTTAATAAGTTATATTTGTCACAAATTATAATTTGAAAAAAGGATAGAGAGAAGTTTTACTGTATTTTTATTTCCAAATACCAATAAAAGGAATGTTAAACTATTAATTCCCATGATTAGTACGTTATCAGCTATTGTCTATCCTATTAAGCTCCTGGAACTGTTACAAAATATTTTACACCCCAACCTCCTGAAATTGTTTTGTTTTCCAGCAGGAAAAAAAAATATGTTTTACACCTACATAAAGGAATTTAGGGCATGAGAATGTTTTGTTTCCTTAAACAGAGTTTAGTCAGGTCAACATGAAGATTCTCAAATTAAAGAAGAGTGTTGAGAAAGCAAATAATTACACACTCATGCCTTTGTTACATATAAGGAGCTGAGCTACTTGTTGGAATAATGTCTATAAAAGAATTTTGCTTTATTGAAAGTTTCCTGACTCACAATGAACCTGTTTTATAACTGTCTTTGAAAAGCACAGCTTGATGTTCCATGTGGGACCAAAGGTGGCACGCAAAGTGAACACATACAAAAAGATTCAAGGTTCTAAGAATCTCGCTGATAAACCCACGTGTTCCAACACATGACTGCAAATCATGTTTCTATAACTTTGCAGATATTTTGGACTCTTATGGGGATATTTAAGAAAACCTGTCATGAAAAAAATATGTTTCCTTTCATTTTTTTGTCCTTTTTCTGAAAATAATGGTTGTCTGGTTTTCATAATGATTGCTTTTAGTTTCTGACCTAAAACAAGTGAAGATGAAAGAATGTAGGATGTGCTCCATGCTTCTTCCTGGTTTCTGACTCCTGAATTTTGAAGTAAGACAGGGCAATTCAACCAACATTTTCTGAAAAATGCATACATTAGCTTCCACACGAGTACATTTTGGCCAGTTGGCACTGACCCTCACATTAACCCTCCCTGCGACCCTAACACTAACCATTTCTTTGGCATACATACTCACCTTTCCAGGCTTCTTTGTGCAGAAGACCAACCCCTCCTGTGCCAAAAGATACTAGGACTGAGGTTAATTTCTACAATCCACTGGTTTAGGAACAAAAACATATGTATCAGCACCATTACAATTCAACATCATTCACCACAAAGCATAGCTGGTTTGCAAAAGCAATTCAAAGACAACTGATGCAAAATTAGAGCAGTTATCAATTGAGACCAATCATGTTTCACCTTTGACTAGCTAGAACATGCAACAAGACATCTGATTTATTCCTATTTGCAGTGGATTTGTTTCTGATCAGAGATCATGCTTTATTTGCTAGAATTTTCATAAATAGGTCCAATACACACACACACACACCTGCCAAGAGAAATACAGTGGTTTATTGATTTGGTCCTTGGTTTGAATCCCAGCCTGGACATATCTGAATGTTCTCCCTGGGATAGTGTGGGTTTTCCTTCCACAACTAAAGATATGCTGGTAGATCAATTGTCTAAATTGACCCTAGTGTATGCATACATGTCAGATAGGGACCTTAGATTGTAAACTTTTTGAGGACAGGGACTCATTTGAATGTGCAGTATATTCAATGCTGTGTAAATTGGCAAAGCTATGTAAATGCCTGCAATAAATACATCTCTACACTGGCTGCATTTAATAGTAAATGTTAGTGAATTTGAAAATGTAAAAAGTAGAATTCTTGAATTCTTCTTTTTGTTTAGTGAATGGCAACATATGGTCTCCAAAGAGATGGTTGAACGTATATGTCCATAGCACATACTGCAATCAACACTAGGGAAAGTGGTGCCCTTAGTACTACATTCTGGCTTTTTTTCAGAGATTTATACTGTACTTGAACTTTCCTGCAGTTACTAAATTGAAATAATTCTCTGAAAATAAAGCATAGAACAAATAAACAATTGAACATCCAAAAGAAATCATGGAATCGTTTTCTTTAATGGAATGTAATCTACATTTTTGACTCATCAAAGTAGCCAACTTTTTCAGATATTACAGCTGAATTCTTTCAACAATGGAAATCAAATATTGTTCAGAAGGTTCTTCCCAACACTGTTGCAGAAGTTCCCACAAACGTGTTGCAGTTGTAGGTGGGTTTGCTTTCAATCTTCTGTCCAGTTCATCCCAAACCATCTCGATGAGGCTTAAGACTGGAGACTGTGCTAGCCATTCCATGACTTGAAGCCAACCGTCTTGTTCTTTTCTTCTAAGGTAGTTCTGACACAGCCTGGAGGTATGTTTTCAGTCAAGGATAAACCTCTTGCTGACTAGGAGTACACCAGAGGGTATTGCATGGTGCTGCAAAATGCTGTGTTAGTAGTTTCGGTTCAGGGTGCCACTCACTTTGTCCAAGTCACCGACTCTGGATCCAGCAAGAGTGCCCCAAACCATCAATCTTCCTCCTCCATGTTTGCCAGTTGGTTTCACACAACAAGGAACCATCCTTTTGTCTACTCGGCAGGGTACAAAAACCCTGGGTAATGAACCAAAGAAGTTAAATTTTGATTCATCGGTCCATAAGACCTTCTTTCAGTCTTCAGTAGTCCACTGGCAGTGCTTCATGGCCTAGGCAGGCCTCTTTTTCTTATTTTGCCCTTTTAACAATGGATTTCTTACTGCCACTTGACCTGTCAAATCTGCAACTTGATCAGTGTTAAGCTGTGCTTGAAGCTGTTTTCCTGTGAGCCACCTGTCACACAAGCTGTTGACTCTCAGAAATTTGTCTACTGATTCTGTAGACCTCTTCCTGTCAGAGTTTCCTCCAGTTTCCAAGTGCTTTTTGATGGTGTAGGAAACTGTACTCACTGACACCTTGGCTTTCTTTGCAATTTCTCTAAAGGAAAGACCTTCACTTTAAAGGTGTCCCAATATCCGGAAATCCGTGCCGGATTTTCGCTTTGCTCCTTGGTTCTGGGCTGTCAGCATATGGTGTCTCACAAGGCTGCAGCCAATCTGCTCTTCTTCTCCCCTATTTAGGACTTCCTCACTTGTTGCTCTTGGTGTGAGCAACAAGTCTTATGCCTTGTTCCGTACCCCTTGTGGCTCTAACTATCCCTGGGATCTTATTCCCTGCGCTTACTATTGGATCCTTGTGACTTTGGCTTGCCTGTACCAGCTGGTATCCCTGTTTGGCGTTATCCCCTGCTTTGCTCCTTGCGCCCCTACTATAGTATTTCAGTGGTTACCTTTAGTATATTGCTGCAGACCTTAAAGGATGAGATGAGTGATTTCCACTCACCTCATAGTTCTAGCCGACTTGTGACAATGAGACTGTCACAGGTCGGTTCAGTAGATCGGGAGGTGAGCGAACACATACCGGGTTCGCTCACCTCTCGATCCTGTCACGGCTCTCCGCCATTTCCCTCTCCAGCCTTTGTCTGTTTGCTTCCTCCTATTTACTTGCTTTGTTGTACTTCAACTCCGTCACTTACCTTCCAGTGTATCTTCCTATGCTATGCTGTCACCCCTTTACTTCTGTGCTCCTCTCTTACATTGTGGCTGTGTTGGATTTGTCCTTGTCTGCACACCCCCTGTGTGCATATATCCCTTTGTGCTTCTTTATGTACTTTTCCCTCTGTTATCCTGCTTCTTTGTAGGCATGTGCAACGCACATCTCCTGCTTACTCTTGTACGTTACACCTTCCTGCTCCTAGGTGTGCCTCTAAGCTACTTATCCTTCCCGAGTGTCCTTGTTTAGCTACCCTCTTCAGTATACTCTGCTGTTCTGCTGTGTGTTTTGCACCTTTTGCTTGTGACTTTCTCTTTCTCTCATTGTGTGCCACTGTTCCTATCTTCCTCCTCTTGGTTACAAGTTTCTTCCCTACCTGTTGTTTGTATCCAGTTCCCCCGGTGCTTCAACTAGTCCTTTTGTGTCTGTGTGGGCCTGCTAGGGGGCCGCAACCTGGAAGGTGTCCAGCAGCCAATCATCCTCACCATTAGAGGCCCTGTCGAATACCTGGCCCTTCTTAGATTCTGCGCCTCTAGTGCATCCTGAGAACACACAGACCATTAGTTCCTCTCTCCCTGTGACCAACATCCCAGATATCCCTCCTGTCTGTGACTACTAGCAACTCCGCAAACCCCGGAGCTCACGTACCCTAGTGCCCTGGTCCCTAGACCGTGACAAAAGGGCTATAATGGTCTGTCTGCCTTCCTTTTTTAATTGCCCTTTTCTTACCATTTTGAGAAATATACTACAATACTGTTCAAATATTGCTTAAGAGGGTGTATTAACACAGTCTATTACACTGCTTTTATGCAGACAGAGGGCTTGTGAATAATCAACAAATTTGGGACACCTGTATGAACTGTTAGTATAAACTTCCAAGTCTAAATGTACTTACATTGCTTCAGAACAACTATGAATTGTTAACCCATAACTTCTTCCCTGGAAAAGGCATTTTTGTATAACTCTGAATTGTACATTTTTCAGTTATTATTCTTAACGTCTTTTTTTTTTTTTACCTTTGGCAGTTTACCACTTATATTTGTGCCATTTCAGACTATTCACTGGACTTGAACTGCTTACATTTCAATAAAAACTGGAAAAAAACATTCTAAAACATTTGATCAGTGTGTATGTGTGTGTATATGTACAGTATATGTATATGTATAGTTTGAATGCCGTTTTGTTATTCAGATCTGGAATTTTGTTTTAGTTTCGGACTGGGTTTTCTGATTGGCCAGAAAACAGTCCAATTTATTTTCATTTTGAACAAAATTCAGATGATCTGAAACTTCGTTAAAAGAACATTTGGATTTTTTTGCATTCGGCCTCATTGGATGCATCCGAATGTGGAAATTTTGTCTGAATTTATATTTGAAGCGAAACTTACATGTCTAATATATATCCCCATATGTTTTTTAGGGGACAGGATGGGGGAAAGAGGTCCTGCCCCTCAACACTAGGACAAGCTGCCTTGTAAGGAGTTGGTTGAGCCGCCCCCTTAAAAGGTACCTCCCTTCTAATGTTAAAAGGCATGTGTCTTGGTCTTGTACACAAAGGGCAGGATGCATGCTCACTGTTCTCCCTTTCCTGACAACCCAGTAAGCATAAATTGATAAGAGTCTAGGTTGCATGCTAAGGGGAACATCACACAATTTTTTTCTATTTAAAAGATTAAATTATACTGTTCTGCAACATCACATACAGCTTTAAGGAATCTCCTAAGCATTTTTAAAAAAAAAAGATTTGTGTATTTTCAATGATACACTATAAGCCAAATAAAAAGTCCCTACCCCCAGTATGGTATTTTGAAATTTGTATTGTCACTTTAATTTGTTAAGAATATCTGAATCTGGGATCAATCTTTATATTTCTTATTTTTACACTATTTATATACATCACTAGAGGGGTCCTGGGAGTTTTAATCAAACTCTCATTAACAATGAATAGAATGCAGATAACACAGAAGTAGAAAATAGGCCAGCAGCAGGGAAATATCAAATAACAATTTCAGGCCTAAAGTTACTAAAGACAAAGAGCACATCCAATGTTTTTAATACAAGAATGAAGAGACTGCAGAGAATTTTAAATACTAATTGTATGCCCAAAGTTAGAGGCAAAAAAGAGCACTTGAAGGGGCTTTACAAGAACGAAGAGACTACAGACGATAAAGGGCAGCAGCTGAAAAGTTAATATATATATTTTAGACCCAGATTACTAGAGACAAAGAGCACAGCTAGGGGTTTAACAACAAGAATTAGGAGTACAGAGGATAAGGCAAGGTAATATTGGCCATTATCATGACAAGGGTATTGTATACGTCTCTGGCTAAACATAAGAAACCCTCTAACTTCATCCCTCTTTCTCAATTAATTTGACACGACACCAGTATTGGATTTTTAGTGGCCACAGCAGCCATTTTTATTAAGTACAAAACCATATAACAAAAACCTTAACAAAATCAACTGACAATGGGAATTAAGGTCCTTGAAGGTCATTCCACAACAAACCAACCATTATCTGCCTACACGGCCCCCAGCCGCACGACACCGCCTCGGGGACTTTGCAGTATAACAGCAGATACCAGGGTCACTAATGAACAGACCCGTTAACACAGGGATGCCATACCTGAGACGGCTCCCCACTCAATGAAACGTCAACTGGACATGTTGCTCCTCAAGGACCCTAATACCCTGCCCGGCCGCAGTGACAATCGTAAAACTAAAATAAAACAAAAAGCAGTCATAGAAAGTAAGAGGACAACACAATAAAATTGACAACAGAATAAGAGGGTGGGAGGGTGGGACGCTGCTTCCATGCTGCTGACTCCGTCTGTATCTGGAACTTTCTTTCCTCAAGGATACACCTATCACTCCTCCTCTTATCTCCCTGACCAATCGGGTAAGCTTTTCCCACTTTTAACCTCCCCTTATCTATATGAACATATTAACCCTTGTATCCCTCCCTTTTGCCTCTACAAACCCAGTCATGCAGGCCTTACACATACGCCTCCGTCTGTTGTTCCAGGCCTGTCTAGACAGTTTAATATAGAATAGTAGTCCTAACTGGTACATGCTTAACTTTCTAATTTTTGCTGCACTTTGAGCACCCCAAAATTGTAAAAGTTTCTTTTAACATAAAATAAAAGAAGTGAAAACCCCCAAAGATAAACTCCCACCCCTGAAATAGCCCTGTTTCTTAAGGAAAGGGAAACAAAATGTCATCACTTCTATAAACCACAGTACAGCATGATACATTTCTACAACATGCTAAAAGTGACTGCTGAACTCAAATAAACCACAAAAAAAGGCCCCAATAATAAGAAATAAAGGCAGCACAGGGCTAGAAATCAGAAATAAAGTACAGTTGCCTAACTGACCCTGAATCGTACCCTGTGTGTGTTTGACAGCTTTTCCTATATTTTTCCTACAGCAGCTTTGAATATACTGACACTATAGCTGCTCGGTACCCCCCTTCCATAGTGAGGTGGCACGCGCATGACAAAGACCACATTATTGGCCATTCTAGGGCAGTTGAATAAACTGTAAAGGCCCTTGCAGTGCATTATCTTTACAGTTAATGCAGGTGGGAAAATTGCCACATTAGTTCATTTAGACCACAAACTGTAAATGGCATGGGTTTACCTCACCCCAAAGCACATTCCTAATATTCAACATAATAAGCTGAGCTATTGAGGCACAATTATTAAATCCAACTGCAGCAATTACTAAAGTAGTAGGCTTACAAAAACTGGTAGCCTTCTAGATCAATGACCAGCAGACAAGTCCTTGTGGATCCACCTGACACTAAGAGTGGCATGTGCAGGATCAGTTGAGTGACTGTTTATCTGATACCTAAATGGCCAAGCTACGCAATCAGGGATAGCATAACACAGATAATTAGATTTAAAAAACAAAGTTCACAGCCTTAAAATCCTCCTTACACACTATACCCATGAAACATGCTATGAGGCCCCTTGACAGTCATTGTGTTTACTATCCAATAGAAAAAAATAGGGGATGCACTGGGAGTTGGAAAGTAAAAACAAAATACCAGTACCATTGCCAAAAAAACAATGGTGCCATGCTCCTCTTAGGGTGTCTTCAGGAAGGAGAATGTATCAGTAATGTCAAAATCACGATGATGGAGCATAATACCTTTCTTCTGAATTTTGATGAAGGGGGTGCCAAAAACCTATTACTGGGTAATCTTACCACTGGAGAAATATAAGCAGCCAGAAAACAGTTACACAGTTTTCTGGCTGCTTATATTTCTCCAGTTGGAAAGTAAAAACAAAATACCAGTACAATTACCTAATTAACAGAAAACAGTTATAAATTTGTGTTCAAGTTTTATATGCAATAATATTGTCATGTTGACAAAAAAATCAGCTTGCAGAAATTACAGTTTTACAACTATTTCCATTGCAAAGGGCACATTCGATTTGTCAGATTCCAAGACAGGTGCCACTAGTTTTACCCGGAGAGGAATCTTCGGTGCAATACAATGCGGTATGAAAGATTAAAGCAAATAAACTTACACTTACACTGTAATTTACAGGCACTTTATTATTTTTATGTGTTACAATGGCTTCATTATCAAAATAACCTGACTGTTTGCAGATTAACGTTTTGAATATTAAAGTACATGTGTAGTTGACATATTTCTTATGAGGGTAGATATAAACCCAATCACTAAAGTTTCATTTACATTTTAACCTGCGAATGTCATCTCAAAAATTGTTTTTAATCTGAAATCTTCAGCCTTAATCTTTGCAATGGGGTAGCATGTTGCAATGTTAGGTGCACCATTGTTTCTTAATGGCATCTCAATGCACCAAGCTATTGTATGTGCATTGTACCACATCACATGACGTGGTAAACTATTAATCTATGATTAAAAAAAAAAAGATGCTTGCACTTCTTTGAGTGCGATTTAGCTGCAGTAGGCAGCCCTTTCAAATGAATAGGTTGCCCTACCGAAGCACACCACAATGCACCCTGCAGCCCTTCTGTGATGTCACATCACAGAGATGTGAAAAGAGGCTTGGAGAACCCATGGTTATCCTGACATGAAGGTCCTTGTTCAGGCACTTTCTGTTTGGGGGGTGGCTGCAATGGTAGCGGTCTCAAACTAATGACTTTTAAATATCGATTTAATAAGACAGAGAAAAAAGTGCAAGAAAATACTTATAGAAAAATATATTTTTATATATTTAATCTCTGTGATACAAAAACAGACAATGGCAATACTTAAATAAATGAGATGAAAAGTGAAAGGTACTAACAAAGTTCATGACTGATTCTGACAGAGCTACTGGCCTTCAGAATGACTCTCAATATTTGTGCATTTTAATTGCATCAATATTTCCAGATGACCATATTTTACAGTTTGACAACCATCTTATTATTTAATAGAAGGAAATTACCCTTTGGAAGAGACTACACATGATAAACATTGGAACATAGATCCCTTAGGACATTTAATGTGATCAATTAACTTTATAAATAGAAACAAAATGTTCAGACCTCCAGTACCAGTGTTACTCAAACACACAAAAGTCTTGCCACACATATTAGCCTTTTGCACATTATAGCCCAGACATGCCTAAGCAGGTGCTTCATACAAAGTCTAACAGGTCTATTCACTAAACGGTGAAGAGTTTGGAGAAGGCAGGAGAAGTGAACAATCTAGGACAAAATAGCCGATTTGGAAAAAATCTCCAATTCAGCTCACTTTCCAGTTCAGCTATGGTGTCCTAGATTGTTCCCTTCTCCTGCCTTCTCCAAACTCTTCACCATTTTGTGAATAGACCCCTAAGGCTTTATGCGGTATATACTGGTATTTGCGTACAGCCTCATATGTGCACAGATGTAGATTCCTGGATGCAAATAACCTGCTTTGAGGGACTTACCTCTGTACATCTAAGTAGACAAAAATAGGTTGTGGTGTGCAGATCCTGAGTGATTAGGATCTGCACACCACATGATGAAAAGGCACCAGATGACAAGTCCAATGAACAAAAAAATTGTATATATATATATAATAAAATATATTATTTATTGTACAAGAGTTTAAAAACATCAATGTGTAAATATATAAAAATATGTGCAAAATACATGAGATAAGAAGGGCCACCTAACACCCGTTAGGTTCCACCCTAGAGGCTATGATACACATAATCAGAAAATCTCATAACATGATTACAACCCAATCAATGCAATAGAGTAATACAATATAGGATATGAATCATTGAATTTAAGAAAGGAATGCAGTTCATTAAACAATATTGCAAGAAACCTCAAGTGGAACCATAGGGATGGGTGAGTGTGATGCTCGCAATGCTCAACGCGTTTCACGCCACACGGCGCTTTTTCAGGAGAAGGAGGTGGTCCCCTCAGTGCGAGATCATCCCACACAAGAACCAAAACTCAGGGCGGATCAGGGAGATATGTGGTCCCAGTGTGGAGGAGAAGAGGAACCCAGGCAGGGGCTGATCAAAAAAGGTTATATTGGAACAATAGTAGAGGAAATATCCTCATGCCCAAGGTAAGCCCATCAAACGGAGGACATAGTAGAGAAAGAGCCTTGTGGTGCAATAAGACCTCAAAAACCACCTGCTGGTGGTCTCCAGCATCGAACGCCGCCAGGTACGCCCGGTTTTTGAGGTCTTATTGCATCAAAAGGCTCTTTCTTTACTATGTCCTCCGTTTGATGGACTTACCTTGGGCATGAAGATATTTCCTCTACTATTTTTTATTTTGGAGTGTTTGGCGCATACTTGTTGCTGACACAGTCAGAACTGCCATTTTTATGGGCATGCTTGTGCGGTAAAGTAGTGTGCACCAAATCAACACATATTTATCCCATATTATGCCATAGTTGCCGTTAAATGTAAGAAAACCCATTTATTAAAAAAATATCAGGCAAGCCAACAATGCCTACAGTGTATCAGCAATAATAAAAGTACCAGCCATTTAAGTACTACTGTATATACATGAACTAGACTCTACACCACAGAGCTTGGTAGGACACCTTAATGGGACAAGTCAGCAGAAAAAGGTTTGCATGCCGTGTCCTTGTTCCTTATTTGCTGCATTCCCCCCTTCCACAACATTCTCCTAGTGCATATGCCACAACATCTGCAACTTCCAGTGACAGGGAGGGAAGTCTCACAGAGCCTTACCATGCTTCAAATCAATCAGGGTGGAGGGTCATGTGGTCAGGGCTGTAGGTACCATGGGGCGAGTGAGGCACTCGCCTCAGGTGCAGCTGGGAGGGGGCGCAACCAGAGCTGGCCTGGCTGCGCCACCCCTCGCCCCTATTGCCATGGCGAGCACAGGGCGCCATTGGCAACAGCGGCACCAGGCGGCCAACACAGCTGCGGCTCGGCATGGAGAAGAGAAGCGGGAGCTCAGCTCCCATCCATGAGTTTGTGGCAGGTACCCACAGGGGCAAGTACCAAGATGCCATTAGTTTGCCCAGAAGACCACAACTGCTCTCCATCAGCATGTGGAATGTAATGGGTGGCATGCCAGATGATGACAGTGCAGTCATCATCTGCAGAACAAACGACATCCCAGAACAAAAGACATCCCAATTTGGAGTTTTTTTTAATGACTTTCTACAGCATTTTTTCTTTTTTTAACATTGGCAGTACCCAGATCCCCATACCCTTTTTTAACAATAGTCTGCCTATGAGTCTAAAAATGGCCAGACCACTGCCCATAGACTTCAATAGAACGTGTCACTAAGTTCAGGTTCACTGAATTTCAAACAAGATTCGCTGAACCTTCAATTAATCAAACTGGGTCAGATTTGCCCATAACTGGTTGGTTTTTGCAGAGGCAGACCTTAAAAACTTAACTACTAACAGCTATTTACACTTTTCTTACAGTACAGTATGTAGTAGTATTGATAGTAGTAGTAGTAGTAGTAGAATATATTAGTGACGTCCTGGCTGGAGGTCTCTTTAACAAGCAGGAGCCACAGTAGTCCCCTAATCTTCAGTCACCCTAAGATACTTGTGAGAACTTGGATTGCAACCACATTCATTTGAAGGTCAAGCAATCTCCTGCCAGGTCAAAAGGCCCCACAGCTGGCAGTCATGTTTTTCTACTTCACTGGCCAGTGTCTAGATAGGGCCTATCTATTATAGATAAGCCACAGTGTTATCTGCATTCCTTTATAATTCAGTGACATTTATCTCTGTGATTGCAGGAAATATCCAGTTGGTAGAGACGTTCCTCTTTCATTCACCTTGTGCATCCTGGTGGGGCCCTTCACTTGCAAGTAAGGTAACAACCCATATTTGCTTAACTGTGCTTTTAAATATTTTGGTGTTTGATAACGTGTTAACTTCTGCTTAATCAGTTTTTCCCCTACAGGGCTTATAAAGTCTATTATATCACTATTGGTGTGTTGGTGTATTGTAGGGTCTAGTTAAATGGCAGTACACCACCAGAAACAGTAGGAAAATCCAACATTTCCAGCAGCCACTAATGGGGTAATTTCCTCATATATTTTAATATTTGCCTATAAAGCATATATTATCATATTCCTTTTCATCGCCTTAATTCTTACATTTAAAATGTAATTATCTTCTTGATTACACTGCAGTAACATGTGTCCACATGGGGTTGACATAAATGGTTTGTATTGGTAAGTGCAAAGAATAATTGAATTCAGTAAGACCTCTGTATATCTACTATAATGTATGCAGAATTAATTACATGTAACATATCTAATCAGTGGCATTAGCCAGCAGCTGCTGTATCAGCAGTAGCATATGTTACACCGGAACATTCGAAGACATGGAGATTTTCTAAACTGTAAATTTGCTTTTTATGAATGTGCTTTCAGAAACATTCATTGTGGTATTATTACACTAATAATACATTTTCAAAGGGAAGAGAACATGAGAATAGATGTGTCTGATCTTTATGATATGCTGTAATGTTTGTGACTGTACATTCCTTATCTTGTGTGTCTTGATATTTATTCTGTTAATAACAGCATAAATATGGAGAGATTGCATATAAGGAGTATTATATAATATGTTAAAGATTGCAGTTTTAAAGACATATTACAAATTGGTTAGGAAAAAAAAAATGGCAACAACTTTTCCTGGGGACCTTTACTCAGACCTTTTCTGGGCTGCACTCACAACTGCGTATTGTGGTAACCCACAATCCAGGGTGTGGTGCATTGCAATGGCATTCATATTAAAGCACCGGACTGCACATTGCCAGGCACCTCAATGCATATGCATTTTAACACAATTAAAACCATCTGTACATTGTGTTGTACTATGTTGAAAAAAACATGAAGGTCCTTTGTTTTCCAAATGAATGTGCTGCCTTAACGCAGCGCAGCTTTATCCATGTGTTAAAAATCTGCAGGGTTACAAAGACTTAAAGTGACATAAAAACTCAGATGTCTCTTGAGCCGATCATCTTCTTCCTTCCACTAATTTCCTGGCTGCGTCCATTGAGTTTCATATTCTCTCCTCTCCCCTCTGCTGTACTGCGCATGCACCTGCACAATTCTTCTTTACAGCCGTTCGGGAGCCGGAAGTGCTTCAACTGGAAGCGAGCGGCGCTGGAACAGGTAAGTAATTAGGTAGTTGCCTATTTTTTTAATTATTTTTTTCAATCACGTATGCCAAAAAACATCTTCAACGACTTCAATGTCAATTATACTTTAAGTGCAATAAGGTGTATGCTTCCTCCTGGATCTCTATTTTTTGTTTACAGTTTACTGTTTCATTGATCACCATTTAGTTGCCAACATTTGAAACGATTTTTAGGGACAGCTTTTTTGCTATGCGTTTAGCAAGCCATTGCAGGTAGAGCATGTATTTAATTGGGGCCGAGCATTCATTTAAAATAGGCATGGTTCTTCAAGAGGCATATCATTATCCTCTTGCCTTATTTTAATTAAACACATACAAAGAGTTGTATTTATTGTATTTATGGGACAAAACAAAGATAAAAGTAAACAACAAAATACTGTCAGTAACGCTAAATATGTAAACACTGATTTCAAGGTTGTAAGGCAGGACTGCAGATATTAACTATGTGAACAATCGTTATCCACTGTGAAAAAAATGGTACAAAAACAATACATACATAAAAATTGGGTAACGAATGTGTACAATGCATATAATGTACCTGCTATATACGTGCATGCTCATAAAAATTGGGTAACAAATCTGTCCAATGCATATAATGCACCTGCTATATAAGTGCTTGCTCAGATCTACAAAATAGCAACAAACGGGGGCATTGCTGGGATGGTGAAAGACCTGGGGCACTTCGCATACCATGATGAATGATGTGTGTGACCACAATGTACTCACTGTTGGAGGGATTTAAAGGGACATTGTTTAAATAGAACCTGAGGCTACTTTGTGTATACACAGCACACATATGTCACAGTCCTTGTAACCACAATATATGCAAAATAGAACTTGAAACTACCTACTGTATAGACAGCACACATATGCCACAATCCTTGTAACCACAAAATATGTTAAAAAGAACTTGAACCTATTTGGTATATACAGAGCACACATATGCCAAAGACCTTGCAACCACAAAATATGTGTTAAGTACTGTGCCGCACATGAGTCTCAGATGCATTCAAACCTCAGTGCTATAATTTTTAAAGTGTATGCCCAGCCAAAACGTTTTTCTTCCTTGGTAAGGACTAAAAACTGGTTAGAGCAGGAGAGAGTTCCCCTCACATCCTGTCCAAAGAGTGAACACGTTGAGCCTAACTTGCAATAGTCAGGGACTACCAAGCAACTGGCAACTGTTGAGACAATTAACACTTTGGTCAGGGATATAGTTTTACACGGGGCTGGATAAACATAGGGGCATTGGAGCACCGGCTCCATGCCCACCACTGAAAATAGGCCTGGTCATTACATTTACATATGAATGGATTCCGGTATTTACTTATGAATGAGCCCCAACTCAGTCATATGTAAATAACGCTGTTAATTCATATTCCTATTATGATGCGCAAAAAACCCCACCCCCGCAATTATACTAGGTGGTACAGTACTGGATTCTGGCAGTGTCTCCTCCTTGGTATCTCTGTGGTAACATGTCACTGCTTAGGGGCTGTCATATTTGAGAAAGAAAAAGATGGAGAGATTGTGTGTACTATTGATGTACAGCAACTGCAATGCATTTGTGGCCTAGTACAGCAATATGTATTGGATCATTATTCATAACCCTATCACAATCTGACTGTGAGCAGACAGAGCCAGTAATACTGCCTGAAAGCTGGGTTTAGTTTTGACAATGTCAGCATTTTTAAGGGGTTATGTTGGTCTCCCATCAATTGTGCCAAATATCTATGATAACATGCAAACAATAAAAAAGTATGCTGTGGCAGTGGGAGAAGGGAGAGATCACCCTGGCTGCCATCCAGAAGGTGAGATACACAAGAGGGAAGATTGTATGCAGACAATAGCAGAGGGATGATGAGGGGGAAAGTGGGAGCGAAGGGGATGTGGGAGAGACAGGGAGCAGAGGGGTGATGAGGGGGAGCGTGGTAGCAGAGGGGAGATGAAGGTGAGAGTGGGAGCAGAGGGGTGATGAAGGGTAGAGTGGGAGCAGAAGGGATATGGGGGAGCAGAGGGGATGTGGGGGAGAGTGGGACTAGAGGGGAGATGTGGGAGCAGAGGAAATGTGGGGGAGAGTGGGAGCAGAGGGGATAAGGGGGACAGTGGGACCAGAGGGAAGATATGGGAGCAGAGGGGATGTGGGGGTGTGTGGGAGGGGAGGGGAGATGTGGGAGCAGAGGGGATGTGGGGAGAGTGGGAGCAGAGGGGATGTGGGGAGAGTGGGAGCAGAGGGGTGATGAGGGTCAAAGGTGGTCTTCTCACTGGAGGATTGGGAGTAATAATAGATGGGGATGGATTGAGCTAATCAAATAATGTGCTATAAGCAGGCAGGTTGAGCTCAGCTGAGTGTGCGCATTCATCTGCACAGTGAGAATACCTCCTTCATATTGTTGGTCAGAGAGAATACCTCAGTTACAATACTGGTCAGTGTGAATACCTCCGTTACATTGGTGGTCAGTATGAATACATTTGTTACATTGGTGGTCAGTGTGAATACCTCCGTTACATTGGTGGTCATTGTAAATACCTCCGTTACATTGGTAGTCAGTAAGAATACCTCCATAACATTGGTGGTCAGTGTGAATATCTCTGTTACATTAGTGGTCAGTGTGAATACCTCCGTTACATTGCTGGTCAGTGTGAATACCTCCGTTACCTCTGCCACCAGTATCCCTCTAGCACACCATTGTATCCACAGCACACCTCTGCCACTGATGTTCTCCTATGGCTGATCACATTTGTAACTACAGTCCAAAAGGAGCATTAAAACCACACTTGGAAAGAGATTCCCTTGGTTTCAGGCCTTTGAGTTCTTTTAAGTCCCTGCATTATTGTTTTAAGCCCTGATGAAGGGGGAATGTGTTGCCCCCAAAACATGTTTATTAACAAAACATGAATAAAGACTGTTTGGACGTTTTCACCCATTTGGTCTGATACCCATTTAATATATGTCTACACTTTATGCTTCCTTTGGGTGTCCACCAAGGGAGACCTGTAATGCTGTTTGGAACCACCTTACCAGAGTCAGTGATGTTGCATGGAAATCTTTGCTGCATTTTGACTTTTAAATGAGCATTGTTTCTGCTTCTCTGGTGCTGGCATGAGTACATGCTATGGGTCAAACTGGCAGGTGTAGCCCACACAGAATGTCATGTGGCTGCCTTGTACAGGTACTCCTCGGCTTACATTCTGAAGCCAGTGCCTGCACAGGAAAGACTTACTGCCCCACTCCACAGCTAAATTGCATGCACTGATGACAATGCACACTGGAAACCTAGAGGAAGGTATTGAGCAACATCATGTGTGGACTGCAGAATATGCACAGCATCGTGAGATGGGGCATAAGTAGTAACATTTAGTGAGCCTCATGCTGTGATTCCAGGACACAGCTAATTAATTTAAAAGCAAGACTGTCCAGGTGAATCTGGGACAGTTAGCAAGTATGACATAGGCATGGTCTGCCATTCATTGACAAGATAGGGGCTTGTTTATCAGCAGTGACTACACTGATTGGCACCCCACAATTTAAGAGTTAAAACTCTGCCTTGGTTTGCAAAACAGTTGTAATCCTAAGAAAGAAATTGCTTAGTGAAGATCAACAGGTAATTTTTGCATCATCATTGGGGAAATTATGTTAACTAACTTGGCAGCATTATGTACATTGTTCCCTTAATTTGACCAAAGCTTTACTTTAAACTTGAAAATGAATCTAGCAGATCCTGTGCATAAATAAATTGGTCATTAAAAATGTTTAATGACCAACAGGCAGAAATACTGTTTTACTCATTTGCAATTCAGAGGTCTCAGTTTCTGGTTTCATCTTGCGAAGTCTATTGGATCCTGGTCAAAACTTGGAAAACCCATGTGCACATTCTTTTCTGACAGGTAAAAGTTAAGATCATCATTCAGCATCAATTGCAAAACATGCTTTGGATGCAAATTACTTACAACATTAACAATCCAATTTTGCCCCCCCCCCCTTCCACCCCCATTTATTACTATGACAAAGAGGAACTTTTTTGTTTTACTAATTAAAAAGCTGCATAAAAGGATTCTAAAGCTGTCAATGCTAGTGAAACTAGAAATACCTAAACAAATCAAAATTTGGGACCTCTCTCCTCTGGCTTGACCAGCATAGCATTAATGTCCATGCTTGTAAACTTGGGGCATGTTTTAGGTGAATTAGTTCTTATAGCTCTGTCCAAAAACTATACTGGGTAAAATGACCACATTCATATGCCATTAAAAAACAAACTCCAACCAAAACTTAAGATTTGCATAGAATAGGGAAGGGTTAGAATACCTGTCAGATTTTCCTTCAATTTCTGTCCTGGTGACAGGGAGTAACAAGATGTTAAGGCAAATCTGTCTAATGAGGACACGGGGAGTAACGTTAATGTAACAACTCTGCAATGCAAGCCTAGGATCTCAACTGCGGAGTGTGTACCTCACGGTCTGTTCAGTAAGGGGTCTCGGCTTTTACTCTCTCATGAAATTAGAGCAGTGTGTGAGACATGTCACATCATTCAGAACCGTGGTATCTAAAGTTGTAGTTACTGGGGGTGAGAGGGTTAACTTTGAGGTAGACACCCGGTGGTGAAGTATGGTACTGAGCACTAGTGCTTAATCCACTATCTCCCCTTAGGTTAATTAAATCAATTCACAGATTATTTATGTAGACAAGTACTAGTGCAAATTGTATACAAGGTTTTGCCTCAGAGAGTCCAGTATTACCATAGAACAACTTTACGTGGTGATAGTATTGATCTACAGTCAATTCACACAGTTGCTTATATATGATATGACTAAACCAGTTTAAGCAATTGCTAACGTTATGGTTAATGGGAGAGTAGTAGCAGATACTTGCTGTTTGTGAGGCTTGCTGCTGCTGGCACTCCAAGTGGGTGTTTAGCTGATTGATGCTTGGCTCCTGGGTGTCAGTCCCCCTGTGCTGGATGGTAGAGGATTCGGGGCTCCTTCACTGTGAGGGAATAGCTGGCTGTTTAGAGGTCCGCCTAATCGGTCTGCGGATTGCAGAGCGTGAATCTTCGGCGTTCACTGTTGCAAACAGTAGGACGCCGAAGATTCGTGTGGCCGCGTCTTAAGAGGGCTCCTGCGCTTGCGCCAGGAGGAGCCACGAGCCGACGTGCGCGTGCGCTGAGAGAGGCAGCCCTGGCCCGTTGTGCGCATGCGCGGTCCCGTATCGTGATTCCGGGACGGAAGACGGTGAGTCTCTTACAGTTAACACTTTCACAGAAAACAATATTACCCAAAAAATGTTACCCTTCCTCAAAGCTAAGCCAAAAAAACCTGCGTGGCCTAAAGTTGGGATTCAAGACATACAGTAAGCAACATATACTATTTTCAGAGTGTCGAGGAATGTGGAAGTATTTCAACCTAAATAGTCCAAGTTTCAATCTTTCAACATCAGAAGCTATCTTGAACTGTCCTTAAAATAATCCATCTCTGTTTGCTTTGAAGACTTTGTTATGCCCTTTAACAATAGTCAATTGTCTCAGTCCCCTACCTTGAAAACCATATGAGACAACATCAGATGCAAAACTGAACAATTAGACCAGTTAATAGAAATAACATCAAAGGATAGGTATAATAAAAGAAAACCAATCATCAGAAAATTTGCTTTTACATCATTATTTTGAAAAAAAAGAGAAATCTTCCAATTCCTGTCTCTTTATCTAAAATAACATATAATTAGTACAATTTTATACTGTGTAGAGAAGACTTGAATAGAGCTCTATAATTATAGCAATTAGGGCTACTGACCTCATCATATTAGCACTATTTAATAGGGCTTACTGACCTACAAAGGAGTTAAATGGAAAACATTTTCAGCTCATCCTTTATAAACTCAAGATAAATATAATAGAAGAGACACAGTCAAAGTCACAAGGAGATGGATATATGCACAGTATAAACTAAAGAAACCTGAAGTTGCAGATACACACTTTACTTATACATGCATATGAAATGTGGGTATTCCCAACACTAATAGTGAATTCAAATATAGATTGGGTGCATTTTGTCATAGAAATAACACCTACAAATAAATAATAGAATTCAATATTGAAATGTGTGATCTAGGGAATCTGACTGACAACTGATAGATCACAAAAGGTTATCTGTTTTCCCTCCTTCTAAGATAAAATGATGTTTGTTTTGGCTGAACTGTAATGATATTTAAATTAGAATGGGTTGAACTTGTTGATCTTTGACAGAAATGAATTATTATTATTATTATTATTATTAGCAAATATAGATGTATTAATATACTTAAAATGGGTTGGCTATCTCAGAATTTAAGTGATGCATTTTCAATTTTGTTATGAATTGATAAGATATGAATTGAAGATATGAATTGAAGATAATATTATGAAAGGTGATTAATACATGAAATAAAGGTGTTAGGAATTACTCCAGATTTTGGACAGGGTGAAGCTATTAGGAAGTCTTCTGTGGGTCAGGAGAAACCATGTCCCCTGGCCCTTGAGCACCAACGTTTCCCAGAAATACCTTGCATATCATGGGGAGAACATTCTTTTATTAAAGTAGGAGTCCCTAGTCTTCCATAGAGCCATGTTTTTTAAAAAAAGTTAATATATTTTAAGTAGTAAAAGGCACTGAACCTTCACCATGCTATGATAACTCACCCAAGCACTCACCCCAAAGAGCTATCAGTGATCTAGCATTATGCATATCTCAATGTTGCATATCAATGAGATATGGATATCTTTTGAATACAGAAAGGTCTCATGAAAGAACCCATATTCCTTCCCCTTAGATGTAAACAGTGAACAGGCTGGATGATAGCCAGGGGTGGGACCCCCATCTGAACCTGAAAAGTGACCCTTGTGTGTTTGGCTTTGATTTTATTTCCCTGGGAACAATCTAATCCTTTCTCTTGCCAATAAGAACTAGTTGAGCTTGGTCAAAATCAAGTCCGTTTTAAAATACAGTGCATGGAGGCTGATATTGCTATAGAAAACCCCCCCAAAACTAGTACTAAAATTTACCTTGGTATGATCAAAGCTCTTTGTGCATGTGAGTACATTTTGCTACTGCTTGTCATACTGTAAGATAAAAATTAGGGATGCACAGATACTTTTCAAGTACCAGTGCTGATACTTGGCATTTTCATGAGAACTACCAGGTTTGCAGCGGTTGCAGCTGGGACCTGGCTCTGGCACTCCACCACTGTCCTGAAGTCATTAGTCAATATTGTTTTAGAAAAACTGTCACATGACAATAAACAAAAATTTATCAGTACTCGTACTTGTAAGTACTCGGCAAGTACCAGTACTTGTACTCGCAAAACTGGTATTTGTGCATCCCTTCATTTATATTTATAAAAACAAAATCATACATTAAAACAGAGATGTACAAATCCCAGGAGCTCCGTGTGCTTCTTACAAAT
This sequence comes from Nanorana parkeri, assembly GCF_000935625.1. Classification (NCBI taxonomy): domain Eukaryota; kingdom Metazoa; phylum Chordata; class Amphibia; order Anura; family Dicroglossidae; genus Nanorana; species Nanorana parkeri. The sequence goes on from NW_017306804.1 coordinate 61,314, forward strand.
GACAGCTGCCTCCTAATTTTTTAATTTTTCTCTAGTCTAGTCTTGGAGCTCAAAAGTATCGGTACATGTACTCGTACTTGTACCGAGTACTCTACTTTGTATCTGTGCAACCCTAATAAAAATGGTTAACAAGTTTTCTCCTTTTATAAAATTCTTTAGCATCTTAGTAATGAAATGACACAGCAACAGGAGCTACTGTGGTTGTAATTTTAACCAGGTACCAAGGAAACTTGTTGTTCTGTGCTGCAACTGTTCTTATCCACTGTTGCAAGCATACTCCATAAATTAACCCATATTCACACATTTCTTTCTTTTTCAATCGTATGGCTCAATTTCTACCCTACAAATGTGATAGCCATTCAACCATATACATGCTCTGCAAACAAAAATGTGGGCCTGGTTCAACTCAGGTGTTCAGGTGTTGCTGTGGTTGCAATCTTAACCAGGGAGCAAGGGAACAAAGATTCAATGTTGCAACCCTCTGTCCGTTAGTGCAAGCATGCTTTTTAGTTTGACCATTGGTCATACTTTTTTACCTATACAATCCCATGGCACATTTTTACCCTGCAAGTGGGTTGGGCCTCTCAAACATAAATATGATCTGTAGACAAAGAAAGGGATGAAGTATGGTATTGTATATAAAAAATGCTAGACACTATGAAAGGGAGCAGGATGCAGTAGAATCAACAGAGGTAAGTAGCTGTCCTGATGCAGGGGTTTATAAGAGAGGAGGTGGGGAGTGTGGGCCCTGACTTAAATCTCTATCTATATACCCTTATTACCATGTTGTTTGGTGGCATCAGTAAAGGTGTTTAGGTAATAAAATTGTCAATATATATGAAATCTCAGCAGTGTTTTTTTCATTTGTAATCTAAGTCAGCAAAGATGCACAGTCACATTTTTCAATATAGAATAGAAAAAAAATTTAAACACTGCAGAGCTGTAAAATATCTCTATGGAAATAAGTAAAGCCACTAAAAAGGAGGACATATTTCAGAATAACAAACATATTTTGCACTTCCAGTTGGAGACATTAGTTTATGGAAATGAAGCTCATCAGGGTCGATTTTGAAGACATTTTTTACAGTCATGATACTATGCAAGAGATTGTTCAATCAGACCCTGCAGACTTTGTGCAATAAAGTGCCATCAGAGTATCCACTTTTACCCACTTTTATGGTTTCCTTGATTTTCTACTTCTGATTACTATGCTTCGGGTGCTATCATATGGATTGCTTTACTTTAAATCCAGCTCTCGTACAACTGGTTATTTGTGTGCAGGCCTGTTTTTAGCCTTGTATTTACAACTCTGTCTACATTTCATTCTTTTTTCAAATGCATAAATTAAATTAAATTATACATAAAAGGCTTCCCGAAATACTGTAATTTGAAGTGTTTTATAATCTACCGTACATTATCTATCTTCTGTTTCTCATTATCCAACACTCTAAAGAAATGTTTAATGCAAACCTTGTTAGAGTAAATTTTAACCTTGCAGAGCCACCACCACCTTACTAAAAGTGTTAAGGAAGAACTACAGGATTGTAAAAAAAATAACCATTGCACTGGGGCTACCTCCACACTGCAAGGGTTAACTGCTAATTTTTATCTAGGGGTAAAGATAAAGAAAACATACTCATCCATTCTTCAGTCCTGCGGCAATGACCACTCACCCCTCTCCTCCTCAGCCCTGGCTGTGGTAGGTCTCTCAATATCTTCACGTCTAATAAACTTGTATTAGATGTGATGATATCACGGGTCCTTAACCCACCAGAGCCCAGGGGGAAAGAGACTGCCCCTAGACAAAATGAGCACTTTGCGAAGGAAACCACTACTGGGAAGACACAGTGGTTGCCATTTCTGTTCTGTCCTCCATAAACATGCGAGGTGCTTAGCTGTCATGCTGATCTGATAGTTTTAGTGCATTCTTCGTTACGGACCTGGAACAAGTAGGCAGAAAATTAGTTCTGAATTCAAATGGACTTTACTCACCACATACCTTTTTGATCTTGGCCAGTGCTTCAGAATGTATTGAAGCCAGACACAGCCAGAAGTCAAAGAATTTTCTGAGGTAAGTCATTTGTGCACTTCCAAACTTGTGAAAACAAGTTGGGGAAGGCCTTTTTCTATTCCAGCATGAATGTGCCCAATGCACAAAGACATACAACTGTATGCTTTTACAAGTTTGGTGTGGAGGAACTTGAGTGGGCTGAGCCCTGACCCCAAGCCTATGGAACACCTTTGCAATGAATTGGAGTGCTGATTGCGAGCCATGTCTTCTGGTTCAATATAAGTACCTGACCTCACAAATGCAATTCTACAATAGTCTGTAAAGGTTATCATTCATCCAGGTCATGGTATATCTGTAAAAAATAAATCAAGACAACTGGACTTGAAGACTTTTTGCTGGTCATCCAACCAGCTTTCTCAATTCAGAATTCTAAATTGAGAAAGCTAGTCGGATGACCAGCAAAATGTCTTCAAGAAAAATACAGCAAGTCCATTTGCCTTGATTTATTTTTTACAGATAATTCTTTATTAGCCACTTCCGCTCCTCACACCTGCACACTCCCTATAGTTTTTGAATTTCTTCTAAGGCCCTGTTTATTCATCAATATCTTTGTCATTGAAATAGGTAGTAATAAACTTCAATGAGAATAAAATAGCTATTCAAATGACAAAGTGAAATTGCTTATCTGGGGTTACTTGTGTGTGCATTTGATCAGCTATTTTATTTTATTTCTACACGATGTTGGCGTGCTCACTGCTCTTTGCATTTTAACTTTAGATAATTGGTGGTTGTCTCCAGGCCATTTTCAGAAAGCTACAAGAGATGTATGAGAAGCACTGAGTGGATCTTCTTGTTGAACCAATAGAACCACAACTTGGCCAGTGGAAATATACCTAATGTCTGAATTGCCCTTTGCAAACTAGACTGTTTGTTTCATAAGTTTTCCACTATGTAAGAAAACAATACATATATTTTTTAGGGCAAACACAACTTTGTTTTGGTTATATTGTCTTGCAAAAAAGATTCTATTATTTATATAATCTATAGACAAAAAAATTAACAAAAAAAGTAACAAGAAAATAATTAGGATTAAACTTTTGATAAAAGTATAAAAATGTCATACTACATTTTTTTCCTGTTTAAAATGGCACTATAATTATGATTCCGGTAGAAAGCTTTGCAAAGTGACTTACAAATGAAATAAAGGCTTTTTTGAATTTTGTACTTTTTTTAATATATAATAAAATGCATACATATTAAATATTTATATAGGAGAGATGGTTAGAAAAATAGAAATAAACAAAAACAATTCTAGGAGAGAAGGGGAAGAAGGAGTCTATTAGTGCTAAGTTAGCTAAGAGTAATTAGCAGTTAAATAGTAACAAATATTATTACTTTTTTTTTTAGTTGCCAGTTCGAGTTAACTGACATCATGGTAAGATTGAACCTCAATATTTTGATCTGCAGATGAATGAAACACAGTAAATACAAAAGTAACAATGTTACTTTGTACCTCTCTATCCCATGTCTGAATAGTGTTTATAAACATTGTGTCATAAGGTCTGCTGTTTAACCGCAGCAGTTGTAATAGATGCTGGACTTACAGCTCAACTCCCGCCTGTCATTTAAACAGCTGGCACATGCTGAAACATTTGTGAGGGGGTGAGTGGCAGTAGTGGAAGAAACAGGGCGCACTTCAGATTTTCTGTATTCCTCGATGCATGCCAAAGGCCCACAATGGGATGTCCAGCATGCTTATATAGGTGTGATATTTTGGTATCCAAACACATTTTGCCATATGGCACATTTATCCCAGTACACATTTCCTCTAAAATATATGAATTTTAATTGTTTTGCCTTTCAGCGGTAATGAATCTTGTTTGAGCACATTTTATACATTACCTTATTGCACAGTCATTACTTGATGTACAATGTAAAAGTAAGTGTACAAACACTGATGACATTATAAATGTCTAAATAATGACTTTCAATCACTTAGTACTTACTACAGCGGTATCTTTTATTAAATAATTTTAATATTCTATAAGTTATGCAAAAAATATGTGGCTTTCAGTAAGAGTACTAATAGGAGATCAGCTTTGTGTACAAAAATATCCTCTCTGATAGTAAAAATGTTATCTGAAATATATGCTGTTATTAGTATATAGTTTTAACAGTGTAGTCCTATTGTATACATTTAGCTGATATTTAGGTTATCATAGCAAATAAAAATTGGTCCCCTGCTAGTGCTGATTTTAGACAAACTACCTTGGTGCCCCTACCCCGTCACCACCATTGCTATGCAGTCCCTTGTTGATCTCTCTCTATATATAAAGTGCTCAGCATAAATTAGTACACCCCAACAGATTTGCAGAAAACCTTAACTTTACTTTCAGAATCAACATTCTCTATGGACACTTTACTACAAAATACTCCCACAAATGCGGGCTATTGATTGCAACCAAGATTTGTTCATTTGCACACACAAAAAAATATTTTTCCTAACAAATTAATTCAAGACCATGTTGCAAAAATAAACACACCCCAATGAAAGTCATAGGAGCAAAGCTACATTTTAGACAACAAAATCCTAATTAACAAGAATTCAACTACAGGTGAGTATAATTATCCATTAAACAGGGGTCCAGCAGACAGTTGATTATAAAGGGCGTTACTTAACAAAGAAAACCACTTCCCATTACATGCTGTCAGTAATGGCACCACACAGAAGAGAAATGTCACAAGGCCTGAGAAAGAAAATAATTTCTTTACACAAGAAAGGTGAAGGCTACAAGAAGATCAGCAAAGCTTTACTTATCAGTCAGAATACTGTAGCAAAAGTGATACATAAATGTAACAAAGATGGAACTGCAACCATCTCACAGAGACGTCAAGGCCGTCCATGGAAGTTAACACCTAAACTGGAGCATCTTCTGATGGAAAGGGTTGAAGAAAATCGCCATGCAAGTTCACTGCAGTTAGCTAAAGAAGTAGAAAGCCAAACTGGCGTGATTGTTTACCGTGACACAATACGGCGTACACTGCAAAGGAATGGCATGCATGAGTGTCGTCCTCAAAAGAAGCCTCTCCTAAAGCCCATGCACAAAAAAGCCTGCCTACAATTTGCCAGGGCCCATGCTGAAAAAGAAGAAGAATACTGGGACTCTGTACTCTGGAGTGATGAGACCAAGATCAATGGTTTTGGAATTGATGGATTCAAAACTGTATGGTGTCGCAAAGGTGAGGAGTACAAAGAAAAATGCATGGTGCCCACAGTGAAACATGGTGGTGGCAGTGTCCTTCTGTGGGGCTGCATGAGTGCTGCTGGTGCTGGGGAGCTGCATTTCATTGATGGTATCATGAATTCACAGATGTACTGCTCTATATTGAAAGAGAAGATGCTACCGTCACTCCGTGCCCTTGGTCGTTGTGCACTTTTCCAACATGACAATGATCCAAAACACACATCTAAGGCCACTGTTGCATTTCTGAAGAAGAACAGGGTGAAAGTAATTCAGTGGCCAAATATGTCTCCTGATCTGGACCCAATCGAACACCTATGGGGAATTCCCAAGAGGCAAGTTGAGCCTCACTCTCCATCCAGCATCCAGGCTCTAAAAAAAGAAAGATGTTGCAAAATGTTGCCTGTATTCAAGGAGCCTTCACTTAATATACATCATCAACACTCACATTCCATATTATTCCAAATATATTTCTATATAGATAAATTAATGGCATCTGGAAATAATAAGGACATGTAGCTAATGGCTTATTGAGATAAATGTAGGCTATTTACTGCTGATTTATTCTTGAATGGTTTTATTGCTCTTTAGTTCATCAGATTAATGTTTACCCTGCTAATATTTGTTCAAATGGTTAGGCTTTTCTAAGGTTTAAGTCCTGAAATAAATTAAATATATTTATCATGTCAACTAATCAATGGTTTTATGTACAAAGGAATAACAGCTTTCCATGCAAAAATATTGTTTTTTCACCATAAGCTGGAAATGGGAATTGTTAACATTATATTTAAACCAGGCTAAAAGAAAGCTGCCAAACGCTGATTCCTAAAATGTGCCTTTAACTTGTCACTTATGCGTATGGTAGCATCTTGCAGGTAGTGCCTTTAGCTGTGCTCTAAGAATTTTACGTACTATTTTATTTTGCTTGCAGTCAGAAGCTTTATGTTAGTAACCCTTTATATTGTCTAAAGAGGTGTCTGAGGTTGCTGATTTTTTCGTTAATTTAGCTAGAATGGGCAGCAAACAGAAAATGGTAGAATTGGGGTGTCAGTGCTAGTTCCCTGGCTGTTTTGTTGACCCACTAATGTCAGTACTTTGCATCACTGACCCCAAAAACGTATGCAGACTGGGAAAGTTAGAAACAGATCAGAAATTGTAACCTGCATACTCAGTCTGAGTCAGAGTGTGATGAGATGCAGTGGATCTTTGTGCCACACAAATGCAATAAAGAATCACTGAACACTAACATAGTTAGACAGATTGAAAGGCAGGACGGGTGGCAGGCAAGAGTGGTCAGGCAACAAGCCAAGGTCTGGCAGGAAAAGAAGCGAGGTGATTCTGAATCAAAACCAAAGAATAATATGCAGGTATTAAGTAACTAGACAGGCAAGACACACCTTGAATCCGACACTAACACATTAACTATGATAAGGAGGTACAGAGAGAATTCTTGCTGGGTGCCAAGGCTGTCAGCAATAGAGTGGGGCCTGACCTGGTCAATAACCTGCTGTCCTTTTGGGATTTCTTGTGGCTTTTTGTTAAGGAATGCTTCCAGGAACATGGGCAGAAGAGTGTAGTCATGGCAGAGGCTATGGTACCACATGTAAAAATAATATGTGATCAGCGCCAGTAAATAAATGCAAATAAGAGCTACTAGGCACTAAAGATAAATAAAAAATATCTAAAACATGTATAACTATCCTGTGCCGAGCTGTCTGTCATATAACAATAAGATAGATAAGTGTATGCTTTAAAAAATATATTCAAAAAAGCATATCAAAACATGAAAAGATGAGAACAGAGTGATAAAAACAAAGTCCAATGTGCAACAATTATAGTCATGCAAACAAATGCAGGGGATAGTCCACCACTAGATAGATTCAAACTTCCAAGTAAGCAGTTGCCACAGAATCCTGACAGACCTTCACCTCCACTCAATGATTACAAAAATTGGAATAGTGCTCACCTGGGGAGATACACACACAGAACTAGGTCTCAAAGCGCATTTCCCTTCTTAATAGGGGAGGGAAGCCTGTATGACTGAAGACCAGATAACCTCCTCAGCTCTCAAATAACATTATAATTTCAAAGGGAGACACAATATAAAGAGGATATAGTGCGTATCGTCCAAAAAATACAATTTATTGTATAAAAGCAGGTACTCACAATGTCACAGGTGACAAGAGGCATAAAACAAATATCCAATGGACACCACAGTACAACTCTATGGGTGCAATGGGACTCCCGTCCATCCGTCTCAGCTGAGAAGAGTGATATCAAATGCTCATCCCCATGTATGTTACCTCTATGCGTGAAGTCACGCATAGACGTAACATATGTAGGGCTGAGCATTTGATGTTGTGTGTTAAAATTTTATATTTTTTCAGCAGAGGCTTACATGGCTGACAATTTAATATTTCTAGATCAAAGTATGAAACTTATATTATAAAATTAATTTTCCTTTGCATTGCATATAACATTCTAAGAATGAAATTCTTCTTTCTGTGCTATTCTAAGGTCTTTTTCCATTTTTGCTTAGCCTGTAAAGCTGTAGCAATATGGATTTTGCATTTAAAGCCATTAAAATGTCATCAAAGAGAAAAGACATTGCAAGGTGCATAATTCATATAATCTATATATATATATTACATTCCTGTTTAGTTTTTTATTTTATTTTAAGTATTCATAATCCTGCTTCTTAGATACTGAATCAACTGAACAAAACTATGAGAACAAAAGATGCCTAATTATTACAGTTTCAAACAGTGAACAAGATTGATTGACAGAGCAGCAAATTATCAGAAGTTCATAGACTGAATCAATAGGCTCATATGACACTAGTGTAGAGCTCTTACACCCAGTTTAATTATTTTCATGTAATTGTAGCTGAAACAATCTGGAATAGTATAGTTTTTTCCTTGAAAGATCATTTGCAGAGAAACCGCATTGTCAGGAAAGTATGTTATGTGATTTTTAACCATGGCTGCATTTCGAGAACCGTGGTCAGTCATGTACCATCAGGATTAACTTTCCAATATTTGAATGCTCCCAGTAAAATTTATCAGGGTTATTCATAAAGTGTCACAATATCCGGAAATCCGTGCCGGATTTTCGCTTTGCTCCCTGTTCCTGGGCTGTCAGCCTATGGTGTCTCACAAGGCTGCAGCCAATCTGCTCCCCTTCTCTCCTATTTAGGACTTCCTCACTTGTTGCTCTTAGTGCGAGCAACAAGTCTTTTGCCTTGTTCCGTACCCTTTGTGGCTCTGACTACCCCTGGGATCCTATTCCCTGTGCTTGCTATTGGATCCCTGTGCCTTTTGGCTTCCCTCTACCAGCTGGTATCCCTGTTTGGCGTTATCCCCTGCTTTGCTCATTGCACCCCTACTATAGTATTTCAGTGGTTCCTTTAGTATATTGTTGCAGGCCTTAATTGCCTTCACCTGTGCGCCTCTCCAAACTGCCTTCATTGCCTTACTTCTACTGTGTTTTCCCTCTCCAGTCTTTGTCTGTTTGCTTCCTCCTATTTACTGCTTGTTGTACTTCTACTCCGTCACTTACCTTCCAGTGTATCTTCCTTTGCTTTGCTGTCACCCCTTTATTTCTGTGCTCCTCTCTTACCTGGTGGCTGTGTTGGATTCATCCTTGTCTGCACACCCCTGTGTGCATACATCCCTTTTGTGCTTCTTTGTGTACTTTTCTCTCTGTTATCCTGCTTCTTTGTATGCATGTGCCACGCACATCTCGTTTACTTTTGTACGTTGCACCTTCCTGCTCCTAGGTGTGCCTCTAAGCTGCTTACCCTTCCCTGGTGTCCTTGCTTATCTATTCTCTTCAGTATACTCTGCTGTTCTGCTGTGCGTTTGCACTTTTGCTTGAGACTTTCTCTCTCTCTCCCTCTTCCTGTCTTCCTCCTCCTTGGTTACAAGTTTCTTCCCTACCTGTTTGTATCCAGTTCCCCGCTGCTTCAACTAGTCCCTTGCGTCTGTGTGGGTGCGCTAGAGGGCCGCAACCTGGAAGGTGTCCAGCAGCCAATCATCCTCACCACTAGAGGCTCTGTCGAATACCTGGCCCTTCTTAGATTCTGCGCCTCTAGTGCGTCCTCAGAACACACAGACCATTCGTTCCTCTCTCCCTGTGACCTACATCCCCGATATCCCGCCTCTTTGTGACTCCTACCAACTCCGCAAACACAGGAGCTCACGTACCCTAGTGCCCTGGTCCCTAGGCCGTGACACAAAGCTACCAAAGGCATTTCACTTCAGTCTTGTACAGCTGATTTCAGCTGTACATCGGCTGAAATCAGACGTACATCGGCTTGCTTCGGGTCGGCCGAACATGCTCAGCATGTTCGGCCAACCCAAAGTGCAGAAGGAGTTCGACTCCTGGATCAGCTGAGCCGAAACTCCGGCAGGCTACTCACTGCTGTTCGGCCTATTCTCATAGGGGCCGAACAGCAGTGAGGGAATAGCCGAATGCCGCCAAGCATGGTACCGGGCAGAATAGCCAAACAGTGAAAAAAAAGTTGAAAAAAAAAAGGTAGGACATTTTTTTTTTACAAAAGTAAACGGTGAAGCTGGCCGTGATATCACGGTAACCACGGTGATTACCTGGTAACCAGGGAACGCTGAATTGTCATTGCAACTGGCCGGAGCCAGCCATGATCACGGCTGGCTCCGCCCAGCTGTCACTTGCAAAGCTTTCGGCCCGCTTCGGGTTTCACCTTGGCTCAGTTGAGCAGAAGCATATGCCTTCGGCTCGACTGAGCAGCTCAGCCAACTTCGGGAGCCGTACGGGCTATAGTGAATAGCCCATACGGCCGCCCTGCGGTTCAACTAAACTGAAGGGCCCCGGCGGCCGAAGCTAGCCAAAGCTACTGAATTGCTCATTTCTCAAAATAGTGAAACATGGCTTATAATAAGTGTACTAGAAGTGTCTTTTTTATTATTTTTATTGTATTATTATTCATGATTTATATATTGCCAACAGTTTGTGCAGCACTTTACAAACTAAAGGGAGACCATATGGTTATAAAACTGTTCAAGACCACAGGTTTAGTGGGCCATGCTCATAAGAATTTGCAATCTAAAAGGGCGGAGCAAGTGATACAAAACAAAAGGGAACACAGCGCCACCTCCGTGTGTAAAATCGTTTATTACAATAAACGTTTCAGGGGTAAGTCCCCTTCATCAGCATAATTCTGATGAAGGGGGCTTGCCCCTGAAACGCATCAATCTTGGCTGACTGCGGTCGGTGGACGGTGATGTGACCGGAGGCTACCGTGTTACATAGTCGGGGGAATAACATGTTGGGTTAACAGACATTGTGGCCTCTCGTTTGTTGTTAATGTTGTTGTTGTTGCCTGATGAAAACGTTTGTTTGTGAGTACCTTTATCCCTTGTTGTATTGTAATAAACGATTTTACACACGGAGGTGGCGCTCTGTTCCCTTTTGTTTTCTAAGTTCGTGGTGGAAGCCCCAGAGCCTTGGATGAGCAGCCCCTCAAGTCTGTGTGAAAAACTGTGATAAACTGTTGAAAACTTTGAGTGTGCAACAGCAAGTGGATTGTTCAGCTGGCAGCCATTAGCGCCAAGAGCTAAAGAAAACTTTTTGTCCAAGTGATACAAAAGGTTATAGCTGTGAGGAAACAAGTTGCTGGGTGGGTGGTGGACAAAGTAGGACATAGCCAGAGAGACTGGGTAGGGAGTTCCAGAGGATGAAAGAGATTCTGGAGAATTCCTGGAAGGGAGCATGGGAGGAGGTGACAAGGGAACTTCAGAGCAGGAGGTCTTGGGAGAAGCGGAGAGGATGGTTTGGGTGATATTTTGAGACTAGGATGGTAATGCAGCTCAGGGCAGGATTTTGAATAGCATTGTATTTTGCTTTAGTATTTTGAATATTATAGCAGAATAATTAGTAGCTTGGCGGTGTTATTGATAAAAAAAACGTGTATTGTGAAGCTGTTATGGAGGTGAATGTGACAGGATTAGGAAAGAGATTAGATGAAGGACTGGAAGGAGAAGTCGGACTCCAGGATTACACCTAGCACCTTGGCATTAGGGAGGGACTAATAGTAGACAGGAGTGGCAGTGATATGTATAAGCCTTCTTTTTCAGCACAGAGAAATGAAAGTGATGTTGGAGGGGTTGCAAAGATAGCAGAGGTAGAAAATAGAAGTTCACGGGTTGCTTTCAAAGTGAATAGGAGTGTGTGTCCACTGTGTAAGTTCAGAAGTTGAGGTAAGGTTGAGAAGCTTATATACGACTGAAGTATATTACTAACGTGGAAGAATCACACAGCACAAATGTCAAAAGGGTGTCAGTCATTAACAAACAGAAACAAAAATCAAGCTCAGAGGAGGAGATAGAGGAAGTACTTGAAAAGTGCTGTGTGTCGAAAAAAGTATTCCAATGTTACTAGGTCAGGGTGAGTGAGTCCAGTGGAGGCAACCATGGGAAAGGGTATCTGCACAGGCAGATTCAGTTTCCTGAAGGAAAATTTCAGTAACAGCATGTAGAATAAAGGAATTCGGGATGAAAAGGACATATACAGAGGTGAGCTTGTTACAGAGAAGAGGACACATGAGAAGGGATCTGTTTCTTGGAAGCAGGGGTATAGAAATTAGAGCGTGCTGCGAGAAGAAGGAGGTTTGCAGGTGTGGGGTGATAGTTAGTGGAGGGCCAGGATTAGGGAAGATGTTCCAGAAGTGAAGTGAAGGAGGAAAGATGGGAGTGATATGTATATGAAGTTACATGCCCAAGTGCCCTCGAAGATATATAGCCATGTGTGTTCGCGGGAGGTGATAAGTGCAATATTTGGAAGATAAGAGAGACATAATATGTATAAGCCTTGTTTTCAGCCTTTTGTTATGTTGCCTTTTATGTTATTGCAATATGAACAAAATGTGAGTAACAAAGGTCAAATATCAGTAATAAGAAAACGAATAACTAAATTCCCCTTTGGTAGGTGGTGCCCTAGGCAAGTATCTGAATTGCCTTCTTATAAAGCCTTATTGATTACAGCCATGTATGCCTCATAAAAAATGCAGTCAGATATGAGCTTTTACAATAATAAAGTAATATTAAAAGTAATTGTTCTGCAGGTAAATACATTGCTGACTTGATGGATTCTAAATTAATTATTTTTCCTAGCACATTTTGTAGGGTAAATAATTGCAGTAAATTATTTTTTCCCAGCACAATCTCCTCTTATAGCTATAGAAACATGCTCATTGTCTGATACAGTATGTGAGATTTTTATGTTGTAGCCTGTTGATTAAGTAGGAAAGACTACACAATGATCGTTAGGACAGCTCTTTTACATGAAAGTATCATCATATACGTAGAAATGTTGAACCCTTCAACCATAGCGCTAATATTACAATGGAAAGATACAGTAAGTGTGTTTGTTTTGTGTATATACGGTAGCATATATTACCAAGCACGCACAGGAGTGTGCTAACAGCTATCTATGCATGTGAAAGGAGGAAACACATTTTTGTAACTGCATGTTCATAACAGCTAACCATTCTGAAAGAGTTCAAAGGGAATATACAGCAGGATTCCACATAACAGATTTTGAATAAAAATAAAATGATATCATGATGCAGTAATAAGAATTAGGGATGTTCAGATACCAGGTACCATACTTGGTACAAGAACAGATATTTTTCCAGTTCCCAGGCTAGACTAGAGAAAAACTCAAAAGTTAGGAGGCAGCTGTAATTTTATAAGGAGCATACGGTTCTCCTGGTAATTGTGCATCCCAGTTTTAATGATTTGTTATATATATTGTGACATAAGGAAAGGGGAAGTCATCGAGGGTTGATATGTTTCCCCTCGCTTTCTATCCTATGTACAGTACTAGTGGAACCCAGACCAGGTTTTTGGGTTGACTTTGGGTCTGAATAATCCAGCTCGGGTTTTGTGTCTCTCACCTGGATTGTTAATTGCTTAATGAGTGATTATCCAGGTGAAATAAAAGAGGAAGGCTGAAGCATGATGTTGCTCTGGCCTGCGGTATATGTCAGAGCTATATAAATGTATAATAATAATAATAGTGTGTGACTGTGGGGGGACATTAGAGTGTAAGCTCCTCTGTACAGAGACTGATGTATCTGGCTCTGTGTTCTCTGTACAGCACTGCGGTATATGTCAGAGTTATATAAATGTATAATAATAATAATGTATAATATCAGTAAACATTGGCATTCATGAATGGCACTGAATCCAGGAAAAATGCACCAATGTGGAAGAGCCATGTAAAAACATCATTGCGCATAGCTTTACCAGATATGTAAATGTGGCCCAACATTTGCAAGGCCTTGAAATATTAGCTGCAGGGCATATTTTTTTCTTTCTAAAAAAATGCATTTGAAACATTTATTATAACAGACTAATGGATTTCTAATTAGGTTTGCAGGTTCATGGAGCATAGCATTTATCTACAAATATAAATTTAAAGTCACTTTTGACAGGATTTTGAACAGTTTTACTGGTTGCTCAGTGGGAAAACTCTATAATGCTGTTCCCCGATGACTGACAAGTAAATCAAAGTAGTTTTTACAAGAGTTAGATAACCTGCAGCTTTATTCCAACTATTTACTTGCTGTACAGTTATTTCAACAGAAGTGTAATGAAGTACCCAAAAAAAACATTATGCATTCTTAGTTTTTTCAAAAGCTTCATGACTGTTTACTTGCTATGCAAGGTACAGCTGAAAATAAATGACCGGTGTTTCCAGTTTGCCAGTTTTCCCTTCTTTTCAAGGATTTTTTATATTCTTTAGTAAAATACTACCTGTAAAAAGTTCTAGGAAAGAGAACAATAATCACTAATTAAATCCTTCTAGTGTCTGCTTTAATATTACAGTGTAATACAAAATTATGTTTAGCTGCAGCTCTGTTCTAGAAATTGGGGGAGAAACTACTGTATATAGCGTTGGAGTCTCCCACTTTGCCTTCACATATTTCTATTGGTCTTTCACACTATGGGGTCTATTCACTAAGCTGCCGAAGGATCTAGCCGTAGCTTCGGCCGATCCTTCAGCAAGCTTCGGCCCCAGGGCTATAGCCCGTAGCCCACTATAGCCCGTACAGCTCCCGAACGTGGCCGAGTGGCTCAGTCGAGCCGAACGCATATGCCTCGGCTCCGCTGAGCCGCACTGAAAGCTGAAGCTGGCCGTTGGCCGGCCGACAGCCTGCTTCTGACAGCTGGGCGGAGCCA
>NW_017306804.1:75880-107065 GCF_000935625.1 Nanorana parkeri
ACATTACTATTGGCTATTTCAATTTGCAATAGCCAATAGTAAACTAGCATTGTACCTGCCCTCTGCTGCAGTTCTCCATCAGGTCCATCAGCAGAGGGCGGGTACAATGCTAGTTTACTATTGGCTATTGCAAATTGAAATAGCCAATAGGAATCTAGCAATGCATTCCAACAGGCAAAAACATTTTTTTTTCTATTCTGACATGGCTCTGTGTCAGAATAAAGAAAAAAAAGAAAAATCAGTGTTTCTCTCCTGGGCGGCCGGGAGTGGGAGGCTCCCACAGCACCCGGGAGATTTTTTTTTTATGGCAGCAGAACCACCGGACAATAGAAAACTGTTGGGCGTAGCTAGCTGTCACTGCTAGCTCTGCACAATCGTTTTCTATTTACTTGTTTTAAACTTTTTTTACAATTTTTCTGTTCTGCTCGGTCCCTCTGAGGGACCGAGCAGAACAGTAGAGCCGAATGCCTATTCACTCACTGCTGTTCGGCATCTATAAGAATAGGCCGAACAGCAGTGAGTAGCCTGCCGGAGGTTCGGCTCAGCCGATCCAGATGTTGGATCGGCTGAGTCGAACTCCTTCTGCACTTCGGGTCAGCCGAACATGCTGAGCATGTTCGGCCGACCCGAAGCCACACGAAGCAAGCCGATGTACGGCTGATTTCAGCCGATGTACGGCTGAAATCAGCCGTACCAACCTGAAGTGAATAGCCGAACAGTGTTCCGCTCACTTCACTTCAGGTCGGTCATTCACTCGGCTGCCTATGGCAGCTTAGTGAATAGATCCTTATGTGTGCAACTTTATTGGACAATAGTAATGAGTAGGGGAAGGAAAAGGCAGGAGAGAATAGACTTCAAGAAGTATCAAAGCTTTGCCAGAATGGCCTGAGATTCTGTCAAGTTTTGGGGGATACTATAGGTTTCCACAAGTATTGAACTTTACTCCTCTTCCTCCCCCTGAAAGAGTCTTTTTATATTATTCTCTTTGACCTCCAGACACACAGGAGTGATGTGGTGATAGAAAATGTATTCAATTAAATGGATTAACCACTTGAAGTTCGGGGTGTTAAACCCCCTTCCCATCCATGTCCTATGTCCAGAGTTTCATTAGAAGTGGTCCAGTGCAGTCTACCTTTCACTGCCAAGCCCTCCGGAACATTTTTCAAATCAGCTGGCCAAATTGCTGAATTTTCTGCAATTTTTTCCTATTGATTTGATTTTCAACTGCTGCGTTGCTAGCGTTTGTAAAATACCCCCCAATTTCCTGACGGCAAGAAGATGATGACAATTATTGCAGATAAGAGAATAGACATGGAAATACTGAAGAAAAATATTAAAAGGTACTTAAGAGAACTATACCAAATTAAGAGAGTTTGTTATTGCTGCAAACATTACCCATTTTGAGAAGATGCAAAGCCCCTCGGCCAGATCATGAACAGGTAAACGAGAACTCATGTGAACAAGCCTTGTTATTGTGTTGGAAAAAAAATAAAAAAAGGAAGGTGACAGGGTTTGAATAGTTAAATTGTAAAATGGATGGGCATGAGGCACATACATCCTAACTATATTAATAACAGTAAGTCATTTTGTCCATGGGAGATAGAACTTAGTGGTCATTGATGGTTTGGTGTCATTATTGTATACAGGCAGAGAACCAAGATGTAAATGTGACTTTGAAACCACAGTTTTATTGGTTTAGCTTTAGGTATACTCTGGTATACACTTAAAGCAACATTTGTTTATTCTCTGCATTATCTTTGTAGGGTTGTAATATTATATCTCCTGCAAATTTCCACAAACAACAGGCCCTTAGACTGTTATTTATTATGTAAATAATTAACCACAACATTCGAAAATTAATAAAAAAACAGAAGCATGCATAGATGACCTCTATCTATAATTCACAATAGGCAGATAGGCAAAAACAGTTGTTTGACTTATTTCCTGTAAGTAGCAAAATGCATAGGAGAGCAATTTAATGCCTTTTCTCTCATTAAAAATTCAAGCAAAGTAATGCAGTATCATGGAAATTTAAGCAATAGCTGATACAAACATAAGTGGTAAAACGTGTGCCAAAACAAAACTTTTTTTGACATATTATTGGCACTTCAAATAAGGCATTGGAGCTAGTATGAAAGTGTAAATTACAACAGATATATGATTACACAACTATACACCCTTTAAAGCATAACTGGATTTTCTTATGGCCTTTTGCGGTAGTTGTCCCTACAGGCTACACAGAAAAACATTTTTTCCCCATCATTTTGTAGCACCGGGGTTGTCAGTTTGAAACCCAGCCACTATCCACATGGTTTACCCCAAAATTGTTTTTTTTATCATTCCTTTTCCTTTATTTTGGCTTTTCAAAATAAAACAAGGAATGATTTAAAGGTTATATAAAACGTTTAGTGCATTAAACCACTTTTATTGATTAAATAATACATTTTTATAGGTGTCTATAAATCTGGTCAAAAAGAGGGACAACTGAGAAAAAAAGAGGGACAGAGGGATTTAGTTCCAAAGGAGTGAGAGTCCCTCTAAATGAGGAAACATTGGGTGGTGTCTAGGAGCAGCTTTCTAACCAGCATAATAAGATGTAGAAAAAAACAAGAACTGCGCTCTCTCTTCGTGTAATACCATCTATTTATTAATTAATATATCAAAGTCAAGATATATACTCATAAAAGTCTGTCTATATAGAGCTTGTAAGATCAAGCATATAACAATGATCCTACTTGCTATAAGGCCCCATTCACACACGAATCGGCCTGCATGTACAGCTCCATGCTGCATGCGGGGCCGTACCAAGCAGCTGCCGGGAAGGACAGGTGTTGCGTGTGATTAGTACGCAGCCCCAGTCCTTCTCTATGGGGCTACGCGGCCGTACGCCCCCCTATGATCACCTCAACTGCAGGTCTGTAGGGGTGCGAGTTTTCTGGCCGGGACGCATACAGGATCCATTCCGTCGGCGTATAAATACGATCATCTGCCCCCCTACGGACGTGCAGGGTGGACCAGCGTAGGGGGGGGGGGGCGTACTAATCACACGCAGCACCTGTCCTTCCTGGCAGTTGCTTGGTACGGCCCCGCACGCAGCACAGAGCTGTATGTGCAGGCTGATTCATGTGTGAGTGGGGCCTAAGCATGATCCTACAAGCTTTATATAGATCTTGTAGAATCATGCATATAGCAAGAAGGATCATTGCTATATGCTTGATCTTACAAGCTCTATATAGCTCTATATAGCTCTATATAGATGGACTTTTATGAATATATATCTTGACTGTTTTATATCAATTAATACATAGATGGTATTACACAAAGAGAGGGCTCTGTTCTTGTTTTTTTTTTTACATATATTCTGAGGTTTCCCAACCTGCAATTGAACAGCAACCCCTCTGGAGAAATTGTACAGATTCTTCACTCTGGTCCCCTGAAAAGTGAGAAACTTCTGCTAAGTGCTAAACAGTTTGGACAGTACAGCATAATAACATGTACATACACATTACATTTTTTGGTCAGGGACAAGGGCAGCTATGTCATTTGCACTAAAACTGCAGTCATTCCTTAAAAAGATTTATCAATCTAGAAGTGGATTTTTAAGGAAAAAAAGTCTGGTATATGAAGTATCTGTTTTATTTAGCCATATTTTTAAATCATGAGGCTCACATAAACAGAAACACATGAAGGCAATGACTTACAGGAAAGCCTAGAGAAATTGCCCTGCAGTAATTTGTTTTTCCAACCTCTCCTATGTAGCTAAGGTATGTCTCTCTCAGATGGA
The DNA here is from genome assembly GCF_000935625.1 of Nanorana parkeri. Taxonomy (NCBI): domain Eukaryota; kingdom Metazoa; phylum Chordata; class Amphibia; order Anura; family Dicroglossidae; genus Nanorana; species Nanorana parkeri. Next base: position 79,665 of record NW_017306804.1, read on the forward strand.
CCATCTAATTATACCACACAGCAGAAAATCCATTTGGGGAGGGGCATAAAACATGGCAGCAGTTCAATCAATGGAAAACTAGTCTGACAGGGAAATAATCATAGAGTTAGAAAATGCAGTCTTACATTTTCAGGTAAAACAGCTAAATAGCATGAATGACATTATCAGAACCTGGACTGATAGAAACAATGACTGGGATACAGATACAGAAGATATTTGTGCTTCATTGATCCATTGGCCCAAAGCCCTCTAGTCTGCTAGGAAAATTGGAGGGACTTTCCATAGCCCTACATTTTCAATAGGAATCTGTTAACTGTCTGATTCCTATACACTCTCTTCCAACAGCATGATTTCCCTCAGTTCTGATTGGAAATGTCATGGGGGGGGGGGGGGGGAGACCAGGGGTTGGGGGGAAAAGGGGGGGGGGGGGTGCAGAAGAGGAGTTTGGAGGTAAACAGGAGCAAGGAGATTGGTCTGAGATTATTCAGGCTGGTGGGGTCCAGTGAGGATTTTATCAGTATGGGGGTAAGCAGTGCATACTTTAGAGGGGAGTGGAAGATACCAGAAGAGAGGAAAATACTGAAGATGCAAGTAAGAATGTGTAAGAAAGAGCAGGAGGGTGACTGGAGTAGTGGTGAGGGAACAGGGTCCAGGGGGCAAGTGGTGAGGCAGGTGTCATAGAAAAGTTTTGGAACCTCTGTAGGGACAGGGTGGAAATATCTCATTACACATTTAATCTGTCTTGTTGTTGAAATGAATGGCAATGTCCTGGGCAGAAAAATAGTTATTGGGTGAAGGCGGCGGGGGACAAAAAATGGTTAAAAAAGAGTTCATGAGGACTGGATGAGAGGGTGTTAATGAGAGTGAAGAAATAAGTCTGGGGGGCGTGGCCTAGCACGGATACGAGATGGACGCACATTGAAAGAGCTCCAGAGCTACCGGGAGAACTTTGCACGATTCATATGCAGATAGATATGGGAAAAATTGGTCGCCAACTCCCTTTTGATCGTGGCACAGGCTCGCAGGGCTACAACTCTATACCTACCATGTTCCGGGCTCAACATTCTGACCCCCGGACCGCCAACCCCCCGCCTGACCACGAGGCAACGGTCCACGAAGGCCAACATCCTTCATTAGCGGAAGAGGTCCCCTTCTACATCAACAAACTGCCTCAAAGAGCTGACCTCAAATCGGTGGTGAGCGAGATTAAGAATGTGCTATCGGAGGCGGTTTCGGATTTGAGATCAGACATTAAATCTATAGCGGATCGCCTATCCGTGGTGGAGCAAGATGGCGCCCGGCGAGATGAAAAAATCACAACTAACAGACGTGCCATCTCCTCGCACACCACCCACCTCGTTACCATGCAGAGGCACCTGGAGGACCTGGACAATCGGGGACGCCGCCGTAACATCAGAATCAGAGGATTGCCTGTGGAACCGGAGGGTTTACAAGCGGCTTTGCAGGCGATCTTCAACGAGCTCCTGGATAGGCCTCTAGATTCGCCAATAGACCTGGAAAGAGCACATCGCGCCCTACGTCCTCGAGGCAGAGACTCCGATCCGCCAAGAGACGTCATCTGCTGCTTTCTCAGTTTCCAACTCAAGGAAGAGGTACTGCTAAGGTCAAGGCAAAGACCCTCATTGATGTACAATGGGACGGAAATCAAACTCTTCCAAGACCTTTCGGCGATTACACTGCAAAACCGCAGGGCCCTGCGGCCGCTCCTGACAGAGTTACGCCGGCTCAACGTTCCATACCACTGGAAATTTCCCTTCGGTCTCATGGCCTCCAGGGCGGGCAGCACGGCTGTGCTGCGTTTGCCGGAAGATCTGCCTTTGTTTTGTGACCAGCTCAACCTACCTCACCTTCACCTCCCGGAATGGTATGCCGAATTCCTCCCGCCAGACGGATGGTTTGATCCCAACCCAGGTGACGACTCTCTACCTCCAGTCTATAGCCGGCCAACGGCAAGCAGAGGGGCAGGGGTCCCGGCGGCCGCCGGGTCACCACCCCTCCTCCAAGGCGATTTTGGAACCCCACGCGCGTCTCGCAGCCTGGTAACAGGAGGCCCAGAGGGCTGAAGACCTCCCGATGCTCATTCTCAGGCCATCCTCCTCGTGGAACCCCTCGGGTTCGGTGTCGTGGTTATGCCCAGTGGTGAATGGCTGAGTTATACATGATTACAGGACTTAAGCCCGTTGGCACTGTCCCGAATACGATTCATCTGATAAGGTACATTTTGTTTTACAACGTTTTACTTGTTGACGTGCATCACCCGAAACCTGAACTTAGACTCTTTTTTTTGTCGCAACCAACTCACTCTCTCCCATCGATGTCAGTGGCCACTTGAATTACTGCCGGATGCACTTGTGGAGACGTGGGCCATCGTGAGGTATTCTGCTTGCGGATAACTGATAGAACTCCAGGGGTTCCCGACCCCTGTGAAATGTCTGCATAGGCTAACGTTCGATGTCCTGCTCTCATTGCCCTGTTACTGCCATTTCCACCCGGTAATATCATAACATCTGCATAGCCCAATGTACTGCGAAGTTATAGTTCATTAAGCCATAGATTACGTTTGTGTTAGATGACTGCCCCATATGTAATACTTACACTGATGTGCTATTGTTGCTCTATAGCAATATATCCGTGCATGCATTTCTTGGGATGCTGACAGTGCAATACGTCCTCATTCGTAGTCATAACAGGCTTTATTACTCCGACTTTTCTGTACAGCACACGCATAGTCACCCCAATAGTCAGAGTGGGTGAGGAGGCGCTTACGACACGAATCCTCACATACCAGGAACTGTGGCACGGACCTGATATATGTATAGGGCTTTTAGCGTTGCCCATATTTCCCATACTTGAGTCGAGTTCAAAATGCTTTTTGTGTTTTTACATGTTCTCAGATGTTCTGCACCATTTCGGGTTTCCTGTTAACTATAATTTACTGACTTGCAACTCCCTCCCATTCGACCATACCCCATATACATAAGTACATTTCTCCCTTGCTCTGATGCGAATTCAAGCTCGTCCTAACTTGCTGTTATCTACCCCCACACAGGCAGGTGTCACACACTGGCCTGAAATAGTCCGGTTTGTCACAAGTCAGTAACGTCCTCTTCTCCGTTGGTTTCTGGAGAATGGAGTTACTCCGGACCTGTTCTTGATACACGATAGGTACGTTATATCGTTTGTGATCCAGCACCAGACTACCAAGCCCTTGTGGGTTTTAGGCAAAAACGTAACTACAGCCCCCCTCCCCCCACCCTCTCCCTCCCCCCTCTTTTTTTCCTTCTTGTTGTTGTGTTTGCTTTTGTTTGTTTTTCGGTGTTGTGTGTGTTTGTGCTTCTTCCTCTTTCCCTTTCTTCTGTTTCTCACCCCTGCCTTACATCCTTACAAAGATGCCCTCTCCCGGTTTTGAGAGGCACATTTCGGCCTCTCTCAAACTGAAATTTTGCTCGATCAATGCCCAAGGCCTTAACATACACGAAAAACGCTCCCGCCTATTGCACGTCGCTCATACCCTTAGATCACAGGTCGTGTTCATCCAAGAGACACACTTTAAATCTGATTCGATCCAAAAGCTGACTGATTATAGGTATCCTAGGGCTTTCCACTCAACCAACCCCTTACAAAAGTCGAAAGGGGTGACGACCCGGAGGGGCGCTTCATCCTCCTGAAGGGAAAGCTACATGGTAGGCCAATATATATTGTCCCAATAAACGGCAACCATCTTTCATTGCAAAACTCGCTAAGACTCTACAGGAATTCTCCTCGGGCCTCCTAGTGGTGGGTGAAGGAGAGAGGCGCGTGACAACACTACTAAAGCCCTGAACTTGGCACATTGGGCTTCGATCAAGGGCTTACAGTGCTTCTTCCTTTCTACGGATGCGGAAAAGGCATTCGACAGATTGGCCTGGGACTATATGGAAGCGACTTTACGAATGTTTGGGCTCGAGCATTCCATGATCTCTAGGATCCTGGCTCTGTACTATCGTCCCCAAGCCCATATCCGGGTAAATGGCCTTCTGTCGGATGCCTTCCCCATCCGTAATGGGACCAGGCAGGGGTGCCCCCTTTCCCCCCTCCTTTTTGTGTTGACACTGGAGCCGTTTCTTCAGTCCATCCGGGAGAACCCTGTAATACGTGGTATTTCAGTGAAGCAAAGAGAATACAAACTAGTGGCATTCGCAGATGACCTCCTTTTCACCCTATCTGATCCCCTACACTCGATTCCCACCCTATCTGAAGCGTTTTATGAATTCCAATCCATTTCCTCCTTTAAAATTAATCACTCGAAGTCATCTGCGCTAAATATATCGCTCCCGACACACCTTGTACAGCAATGCCAGAGCGCCTTCCCATTTCCTTGGCAGCACGCGTATATCCCCTACCTAGGAATTAAACTTTCCCCTGACTTCACCACACTCTACACCCTCAATTTCCCACCCCTGATTGACTCCCTCAGACGAGACCTGGCCCAATGGGACAAGCCATCCTTTTCCTGGTTTGGTAGTGCGGCAATCTTGAAAATGAATGTGGCTCCACGAATCCTGTATCTCCTGCAGACTATCCCCATTCTTGTCCCGAGGGGTTTCTTCCAGTCTGTGAGGGTACTCTTCCGCACATTCCTAAGGGGCAATAAGACACCGAGAATCGCGCTTCAATATATGTCCACCTCTGGGCAGGGTGGTGGTATTGGTCTCCCAGACATGGAGAAATACTCCTGGGCTTGCCATCTTGCCAGGCTGATTGATTGGAACGCTAATGCCTCACAAAAAGACTGAGTTGCGCTTGAGAAGTCAATGTCGGCTGAATCGCTCTCTCATTCCCCTTGGATAGCTCGACACTCACTGCCACCTTCTTTCTCAAGACACCCTCTTATATCTGCCACCCTACAGGTTTGCGAGCGGGCCCGCTCATCCCTACACCTCACAACGAACCCAGGACCACTGACACCCATTTGGGATAATCCCGCTTTTCCCCCGGGACAATCCCTTTCCTTTCTGAACAGGTGGCTGCCGAGAGGGGAGGTGACAGCCAGCCACTTCTTCAGATCGGGCACCTTCAAAGACAGACAGACCCTGCTTGATGAAAGCCGAACGCCGGGCACAGAGTTCCCTCTATGGTCATACTTCCAAACCAGACACTTTCTCAACAATGCACAAGATAGGATCCTAAACTCCAGAACTTTGACACCACTAGAGTCCCTTTGCACCTCCAAAACACCTGTTAGCCATGCAATTGCTACGCTATATAGACTCATCATCGCCCCAAACTCTCCAACACCTGACCCACTAAAACTCAAATGGGAGAGAGACCTAGGGTTATCATTTTCAGACCAGGAATGGGAAAATATCAATTTGAATACTTCCAAGAGCTCGATCAATGTGTACACCCAGGAAAACAACTTCAAAATAAGAGCTAGATGGTACAGAGTCCCCCTAACCCTACACAAAATCTTCCCCACATGTAGCCCGACCTGTTGGAGATGCGAAGAGGAGGTGGGATCCTTCCTACATGTATGGTGGTCGTGCCCAAAAATACAGACCTTCTGGGGCTCAGTCACAGAATTGACCTCCAGAATTTCTGGAGACCACCTGGACCTCGCACCTGCAGCGTGCCTTCTTCACCACACCACAGATTCCCTACGTCGATATAAGAAATCGCTGAAATTTCACATGCTGAATGCGGCTAAACAACTCATACCATTGCATTGGAAGTCCTCCTCCCCGCCATCTATCAGGGAGTGGTTTGCCAGAATTGATAAAATATGTGACATGGAGGAATTGATTCATATTGCTCACGACAGGATATCCACCCATACGTTTACATGGTCCTGTTGGATTCACTTTAAAACCACTCCGGCCTATGGCGAGCTAATAGCAGCTGATCCCACACTAGGTTTAGAGCCTCACACTAGACGTGACCGCCCAATAGAACTTCCAAGATAGACCCCATATCCACCACTCTCTCAGTGCGTGAATGTCCCCCCTCTCACTTTGATGATTAACATCACTTCAAGTATGTTGCTTTCCCGCATCGTTTCATCTTCAGATGTTTGTTACCTCTGTTCACTTGATCCCCCCATACTATCCAGCAAACACGCAACCGCCCATTTCATTTATCGTGACATGCTTTGAACTTATGCATCCCCGGTATATGCCAACATTGATTGTGACGTAGAAATCTGTGTCGAATGTTATGTTAGTTCCTTCCTGAAACCTACTTATGTATAATGTGTGCTATATGAAGCTGTAAGACTAAAACTTTTCTTTACCTTTTTATAAAGTACATTTTGTGGTGCAATTAGCTTTTCTGTACATGTTACTGCTGTATTCTTTATGCTCTCAATAAACACTATTATGGAAAAAAAAAAAAAAAGAAATAAGTCTGTTTGGCAGCACAAATGGAGGAATTATATTTCAGGAGGGCAGATTTTTACAGAACGTAGTCCTCCAGGGACCAAGTTTTACGCCACACTGCTCAAGAGCATGTCTATGTCTTTTAAGATTTTAGGTATCTTCTGTTTGCCAAGGTTGTATAGGACATGGCTTAAGTCTGTGTGTAGTGAGAGGAGCCAGTGAGTCTAAAGAGGATATTAGTAGGCTGCTGTAGACAGAAGTGGCCAGATCAGGGCAGACCAGGTGTGAGATTTTGTCATAGAGGTAGTCAGCAGAGTACATAAGGGTTGAAGTGCCAAAGGTTTTTCCGGTTAACAGTTTTCTGGTTGGGGGGATCTGGGATTGGGGACAGGGTGAGCAACAGGGTGAGCATGAAACTGACAAGAGTGCAGAGGCAAGACAACACAAGGTCTAGTATATTAACACTTATATAAACATTTATATAAAAATAGACACTTTGGTTGAAATATACTTAGCAAGTGTGCCAATGTCCCCCATCAAGAGTGCCTTCCCCCTACAAACAGATCTAAGCATAGAACTATGAAAAAGCAAACTTTTTATACCAGAACAGGTATAGGCCATAAAGTTAACATCGCCTTTCAAACAAATAAAACAGGAAAGTAAGTATATCAATAATATTGGCATCAATTATACAGCTGTGGGTTAAATCAGTATTCCATGAGCAGGAAATATTCAATCAGCCAGCATACCACGAGTAGAGTGTTGCAGCAGAATGTTGCAGGATGGAGCCAGTTCAAAACATTTTAAAAAAATATATTGTTCAGAAAAAGGGCATGGGCAGCTGGAAACTGCTATGGGGGCCATGAACCAATGCAAAAAGAATTACAACAATAAAAATATACAGGTCATTTAAATAATATGCTTGGGCTATTCCTTAAAGCAGCACCAAGTTTAGTCAAAGACAATACCTATGATCCCTGGCTGTTTGGTAACACTAAAGCAGGGGTGCCCATTAGGTAGATCGTGATCTACCAGTAACTCACAAAGCTGATGCTGATAGATCACAAAGGGTGTGAATGGTGGCCCCTTTATTCAATTTTTGTATATTTATTTAGCTGTGCACACATGATGACCTATTAGCTTGAGTCTACTGAGCCAAGCTCCCTGACACCTTTCTGGTGGATACTGGCGGTTGAAGTGCTATGCATTACATCAAAGAATATTAGTTTACACAGCCTGTTGCACTGCACTGTTTGCAAAATACAGCAAGGAGAGACAGCCAGGAAAGAGAGAGGAGAGACTGCCTGGGGAGAGAGCAAGGAACGACAGCCAGGAGAGAGAGAGCGAGGAGAGACAGTCAGGAGACAGAGGAGAAACAGCCAGGAGGATGAGCAAGGAGAGAGAGCAAGGAGAGACAGCCAGGGGAGAGAGCAAGGAATGACAGCCAGGAGAGAGAGAGCGAGGAGAGACAGTCAGGAGACAGAGGAGAAACAGCCAGGAGGATGAGCAAGGAGAGAGAGCAAGGAGAGAGAGAGAGAGAGAGAGAGAAAGAGTGAGGGAGGTTTTTTTTTTCGTTGGTAGATCTTATGTAGCCCGTCATTTGAAAAGTAGATCTTAACACAAAAAAATGTGGGCACCCCTGCACTAGAGCAATTGGGTATTTGAGTGGGTGAACCGTCGAGTTTGGGCAAATAGTTGGGTCAGCGAATGTTAAGCCTGGGTTTGCCTCTAACCTAGGTCCAACTCAAACTCAAATCGCATCCCTAGTAACAAGTCCATGACTTAGACAAATGCCAATATAACATTTAGATGAATCAAGTGTTCACGTATAGGACATTTCATACAGAAATATATTTTGCCAGAACATACTTTAAAGCAAGAGGGATTCGTGTTAAGGGTTATATGGAAGGTCAGTGTAAATATTAGTGCTAGGGTTGCAGAGAGGGTTAGAGGGAGGGGTCTTAGGGTACTCTGCATTGAAACTCACAGTGCTAGAAATGCTAATGTAGGGCCAATAAATACCTGACATAAAGTTTCTTCTTCTATGCCCAACTCTGCTAAATGTATTGCTTTCTCTGTCCGCACTGGAAATATTCTTGGGACACATACAATATGAAAGCGTATCTTAAACCAAAAATAAAGAAATAATATTGTGCAGTTTACCAGGCCTCAGATGTAAAGGCTGCATTAGTTTTCCTTATTTTAGGCTTCTTTCCCTTTATTTTCAATAATCCTGCAAACACACACTTCAGGTCCCTTTATTGCTATACTAATTTATCCACTGAATCTATGATAGGAGCCATGATTGCAACACAGGCTGGACTTTAAACAGGTCTGCCTTTGTTCATTACCATTACATGAGGGTTGGAGAGATCTCATTACATGGTGGATTGTTAGGACTTGTAGTTTACACAACAAAGAATAGGATGGAGGCATGTCCTAGCACGGTTGAGAAAGGAGCACAACTTTGGAGCTCCTGGGTTCCATACCACTAAAAATGTAGACTAAAAGCAATACCTGTACACTTTGCCAAAAAAGGGAAAGGGAAGACGAAGCCAAAAAGTACCATCAGAAACTGACCTGCACAAATATTTCAACCCTAAAGCTGGCCATGAATAGAAGGGATAGAGTCAATCTTAGTTCTTCCCCAGCTGGAAGGTGGAGGCAGTCTTTTGCTGGCCATACATCTATAGATTTTCTGCAGATTTTCTATGGTCAGATGGAAAAAGTGCAACAGATTCCTCCATCTATGATAAACTGTGTGGATGGAGGAATCTCCCACTGTGCTAAGATTCAGTATCCTTCTAGCCCCGCTGGCTCTGAAAACACCTGAACAATGCCTCCATCCAATCAGATTGTTCAGGTTTTTTGACAGCCAGCAGGGCCAACTAGCAAGATACTAAAGCTTGGCCCAGCGGGAGATTCCTCCATCCTCACAGTTTAGTGTAGATGGAGGATTCTGTTGCACTTTTTCCATCTGACCATAGAAAATCTGCAGAAAATCTATAGATGTATGGCCAGCTAAAGAATGCCTCTGCCTTCCAGCTGGGGAAGAACTAAGATTGACTCTATCCCTTCTATTCATGGCTCCAGCCTGTAGCCTAGCAGATCACCCTCACCTCCTTGAGCTCCTGGGACAGGTGTCCCAGTGGAGTTTTGTACCTTACTGAAGTACTAACCCACTAAGGCCAACATTGAGATGCTTGTATCCATAATGGACTCTACCTTACAGAGAAACATCAGGGGCCTTTGCAGGAATATGGCTGTCCTGTCAGCAAAACTACAACAGGTCTCCCAGTGCCAGCTGACCCTGGACACCTACGTCCATTCCCATGTGCAAGAAACAGTACTACCATCAATCACCTAACCCTATTTCAAATGCAGCTAAAAGACCTGAAGGTGTGAATACTTTTACGCTTCATCAAGCCCTCATGCTGGCCCTCAGGATCTGAATTTAGCCTTTCTAAAACATTGGCGGTGCAGACAACTGACACACTTTCTGAACTCACTCCCTTCAGCAGCCATCATTCACCAGCCCCAGTCCCCCTCTGAACGGGAATGTTCGAGATCCGATCCAGCCAAACACATTCTCTCTTTTTGCTTCAAACATTTACTGTAGAAAGACAGGGACCCCCTGCTCTTTTCTTGGCCAAGTGGGAATATGACCTACATGTCCACTTTACCCCAGAGGAGCTTACAAAATTACTCACCTTATCCTTCAAATTGTCATTTAACAACAGATAGCAGATGTTCCATATTCCCACACCCTTCAAACTAATGTTGGTGTTGTGAATCTCTCCTGGTAGGCCTGCTGCATACTTTCTGTTCTTGCCCAAGTCTTTTCTGTGACCAAGTAGACACTATTACCCAGAAATTCACAATCTTTTCAGTACCCAAAGAGTCAGCCTACTCCCTACTTCTCTATAACTTGAAATTATAAATGATCAGTTAAAATGCACATGGTAAACACTGCTTGATCCTGCATCGCAGCGTTATGGAAACAGCCAAACCCACATAGTTACATAGTATTTGAGGTTGAATAAAGACATTAGTCCATCAAGTCCAACCTATTAGGATCTCATTCATTCCAGTTAAAGCCACTTCCAGTTAAAAACTGTTTTGACAGGATAAATGACATTAAAACTATAGCAGATCTAACCAGCTTCCTATGTGGCACATGTTTCATGTCTACCCCTCCTCTTTTCTTCTTCAACCCCCCTTCCACCCTCTTTTTCCCTCCTTACCGGCCCCCTCCAACCCTGAGGGAAAATCCCAGGGTTTGCCTTTGCCGCCTCCCAGGAGCATAACTAGAAATCACAGGGCCCCATAGCAAAATTTTGTATAGGACCCTGTGATTTCTAGTTACGAGAGTGACCCTGCAGAGCCCACCATAGACTCTCTATGGTGGGCTCTGCAGGGTCTTAGGTGGGCTGGTCACACCCCTGCACAACTCTTACCTGTCAGCCCCAATCCACTGTCAGCCTCCTCCACCACTGGGCACCGCCTCCTCCTCCACAGTAACTGGTGGGCCCCGCCTCTTCCTCCTCCGCTGCTGGCTGTCAATGAGTCAGCAGCGGCTGTGAGAAGGAACGTGCCGCTGCACAGATCATTGACAGGTTATCAGTGATCTGGACTGCGGCGCGTTCCTCCTCACAGCCGCCAGTGACAGCCAGCAGCCTATGATGCCATAGCGACCCAGGCAGTCCGCACATTATCAGGAGGACCCCTTTGTCCCTTCTCCTGGCTGGGCCCCCCTGTGCCCCGGGCCCCATATCAGCTGCCTGGATGGCTATGGTGATAGTTCCGCCACTGCCGCCTCCACTTTCTAGTTAGATTCCACCATCTCACGTTCAGGAGCAGTGAGCATGATGTAGTTAGGGCATTGATTCCCAGTCCACCCCTCAAATCCCTGTTCAACATTACTGCATTTTCATGCCTTGTTGACTCAGATGCATTTATGCACATTATATCTGCTGTATTGTGACTATATTGTATCCCAATTTACCTGATATACCATGTAATGCTATTAAAAACTTAACAATAAAGAAATTAACACAAAGAAAAAAGAAAGATAAGGATGTTTGTGCTCTCTTTTTAGCTCACAGTAGGTGCCAAGGCCACTGCATTTCTGGCAAGACCAACAGTTTGAAAAAGGAAAACTAATGCAGCCACCACATCTAAGCACTGGTAGGCTGCAACATTTTAAAAATACTAACTTTTTTAGTGGATTAATTATGCTAACCCTTCCTAACTTTATTCAACCAAAAATAAAAGGTCTGGCAAATTATCATTTTTATTAGTGACCCTTGAATGATTCATAAAAAACTAGCAAAATAATTTAATTAAATTTAATAGAGTGGGTGTTAAAAAATCTACTATATATATAGTCTTAGCTCAGGTGCTGTCGTCCCTCTTGCACAATCTATATATTGAATTAATAAATGGGACTTCAGTTTTCAACACTTGAGACCGACTATACATCATATACAGTACATCATGTCATAAAAGCCATAAGTGTTTATTGACAACATTATTTCTAAAAAACATGTGGACAGCCATCCACTGCAATTGTTAAAATAGATTTACTAAAGTAGCCACAGCTGTTGGCAGCTTTGTCCTTTGTGTTCAAAGTTTTCATTCTATTTATTTTGCTCCGGCATGTGTTTGCAAACCAGAACAGTGCAGTGTGCAATTAGCCAGCAAAATGTTAGTGCATTTATCAACAGTTCCACACATATCCTCCACATCCAGTCTGCTCTATTATAGATTTAATCCGCCTCTTTTGTGCACACATTTTTCAGTATTGGTTCTGCAGAGTTTTCTTAGATTGGGCTTTTATTGAGGTCTGAATGGGTGCCTTCAACAAAGCTTTGAAAATTCCGCATGGCCTTTTACAACGCACAAAAGGTTTTCAATTTAAAAAAGAGGACATGCTTTAGGTTTGAGCAGCTTGCTTGATTTTATCTAGATAAAAAGTATTTATTCTACCATCTAGTAAAAGAATGTATTTTTTTATTATCCATATGCTTACCTTGGCCATGTTTTCAACCGAAAGGTTGTTATCTAAAAAAAAATCAAATTAAAAGGTATCGTTACTAAGCACTTGCAATAGATACACATATATTTATACTGTTAATGAAAAAAATAGCTTTACATAAATAATGTAATCAATGTTTGATCATGTTGTGAAAATCTTGAATTCTATATAGAATTTTCAATTATATAGGTATATTTGGGAAGCCAAATGTATTTACTAAATAGTCTGTTTCCTGCTTTGCAGTGCTGCAGTGTATGCGCTTTACAGATGCTTTTTACAATTCTATCAGTCAGCCAAAACTTCAGGGTTAATTTACTATAGGAGTACAGGCTATTTATTTAGCAAAGTGCAAAATAACTGCAAAATGAATATTCATTAATCCTAGTAAATCATAAGATGTTGGCGGCTTCAGTAAACCAGTCATGTGCTAGCAAAAATATTTTCTTTCACACATGACAGGGTATTCAAAGTGAACAGAGGTTGACTTTATTTACATGTATTCACTTTGCAAGTAAACATACATGTTCCCAAGGGCTCAACCCATTTAGTAAATCAGTCCCAATACAATAATGCATTAGTTGGATGGCCTATATCCTGTCTCAATAGCTTTTACATGATTAGAGTGATTGCATTATCTAATCTATCTTTCCTTATATTGCTAATTTACAAATCTTTATATTTAAAGTCCAGCTTTTTTATTATTCTAACCTTTTTCAGATCTCTTCAGGCCAAATGATGGGCTGGGTCTTCTTTCTCTTTGCCTCTTCCTCTGAAGGTGAGAGGTTTTCAGTGATGCAAAGAGGTCTGTGCATCGTTAAGAACTGTGAGTGAAAGGTGCGGTGGTGATACCCCTTCAGGGGACGGCTCAGAGATGCCCTGCACTCACAGGTTCTCCTCAGTCTTCTGGATTGAATAATGCTGGGCATCATTCAGCCTGGAAGACTGTAGACCTCTTGTGGTGAAAAGTTATTACTGCAGTGTAGCTCTGGATTGAAGGTGAGTATTGAAGTCGACTCAAATTCTGCTGGACTATTTTATTTTTCCAAAATGTACTTGGATTTATTCTTTAATACAGTAGTAAAATATGAATGCAAATATGTGCAAGTCAAATCCAAATGTACTTTATGACAAATACTGCAAAATAACTCAAAACAAGTGCTCACTGAAGTTACATTATACTTTCCCTTTCAATTAGTCTTGCTCTGCATGCATACTGTTGAATCTCTGTGAAAAAAAGAACAGAGACAATGAAAGAACTTCAGGCGAATGTATTCCATTCCAAATCCTATCTGCGCTTTTTACCATTTCCAGCTCTTTCGATGGCTTGCTTTTGGCACTGGAAGTAGATGGAGGAGGTGTTTAGCAGTCAGAGTTCAGGTATTTATGAGTAGTCAGTGTTCCACAGAGAAATAATGATAGTCTTAGGAAATAAAATCTCATATTTAGGGCTAAAGCAGTCACATAGCATGAGACACTTTGATGGATTCAAAGACTAGCTGCACTGAAAATCAAAGGATTTGACAGGCTTGCAGAGGTCGTTATAGAAAATAGTTTGTTTGGGTTTTTTTTGTCTGGAGTTTCTCTTTAATATTAAAATGCCATTATGCTGTGGGCTTCATGGGATCTAAAAGATGATACCCTGTCACCTTTATTGTTTTTGATCTTACTGTATAAATACATGCAAATTTTACTTTATTTTGCTATTATTTTCCCGCTTGTACAGTCATCTGTAAAATAATTTTGAAGACTTCTGTATATCTTCATGTATAGTGAAACAATTATTTTTGACAAGCTGTGCTGTTGTTCAAAGGAAAATATTTTACTATAATAAAAGTCACCAGAACCTACATGTAAACATGAGGCTTTATGTAGACTATTAAGTTGAAGTGATTCACAGATGAATGCATGTTAAATTATGAGTGTACTATCTACATTAGATTTACTTACTTTTTAGTGTAAGGCTATACCATGGGTAAAAATATGAAAGGATTGCAGTCCCTCGTACTACACAGTTATTAGTAACCTAAAAGGAGATTGCACAAAGGTTTTAAAATCATATTGTAATGTGTATGGACAGTTTTGGAGGACATTTATACAATCAGTATTTATTCGCTGAAATAACTGATCCGGTTCATTAAAAAGTAAAGTAGAGACAAACCCAATCACTAAAATCCTATACAAGCTTCAATAGGATAATATAATTTGAATCACTTTTTGCAATCGATTCAAATATGCAGCTTTTAGTAAATACTACCTGGTGATGCTTTCTACCAACATTTCTCGATCAGCTGATCGAAGGAGCCAGCTGAGAAATCTTTGTAAGATCAGAGTCGGCAGCCAATGAGCTGCCCATTAAGATCGGGCATTCTGACAGGTGCCGCCGGCTCCTGTCAGAATACAATGTAAACAGCAGCGATTCCTTGATCGACACGCTATTTGTGTTGATGGAGGAATCGCGTCAATTTGTTCCGTTCAGCCCAGTGGCGGAACTACCGCCGGTGCAGGCGGTGCGGACGCACCAGGGCCTCCGGCCTACCTTCTACCTGTCTAAATTAAGGACAGGTAGAAGGAGAGCTGTTAGTACATTACTAGGGACCAGAGCTATGTACAGAAGTTGTCAGGGAAAGGGGATAGCAGTGCAGGCAATTAACTTTATTTAATTAACACAATGCATTCAGCAGCACAGAAGAAAAAAAGGTGCACACCATAGTCTAACCGAAGTCCACCATAGTCAATTCATAAAGCAGAACATGCCCAGCATACTAGACACCCCGCCTAGAAGCCAGGTGCCCTAACGCATTTCATAGAGAGGTATGTCTGCAATTAAGACCCATAGGGATGACCCCTCCTTCAAAGGTCTGATGGCAAAAAAAGCTACACTGCTAAGACAGTTAAACAGATTCTCCTTACTGCATAGCCTGCAAAGTGTAATCTGTGACTAAGGCAACAATTCTAAAGTCGCCTACTGAACATCTGATGTCAGTTGTTCTTGCTTGAACATGTCACAGGGGGTACAGGGTCAGTGTCAACAGTAACCTCTGAAATCATTAATAATATAGTACTGGATTTGTGTTTTCTTTCCATGCACACAGATTTTCTATGTATAAATTGCTTCAGCAACTCCCTTAAGGAGGCCCCCTCCTCACCAAGGTCCCATAACAGCTGTGTGGGCCTCTATAACTATTGTTATGCCAAAATGTTTACAGTGATGCCAAAATGCAGTTTCCATTCCCTAATCATAGCCTCAGTAAAAGAAATAAAATCATTTTCTGATCCTTTGATAACATTTTCTGTTTTGTTTTGACATATGTATTGCCCAATACATATACAGGCTGCTATTTGCACTGGAAAAAATTATTTTTACAAATTATTTTCTCTGCTCTTGTCATCACTAGAGATCCACACTGAAAATTACCACTCTGATAAAACTTTACATTTTCTCAGTTGCAAATGTTAGCTGGGCTAAAAAGAAATGCACACCCAAGTTCCATCTGCTCCAGCAGCTGTGATCAGTGCCAAAGAAATTGCTGACATCTTCACAGAAACAATGTGATGTGACAATGTAAGGTGACACACGTCCAATATACAGTTGTGCTCAAATGTTTGCATAGAATTGGTAATATATGTACAATTTTTAAAGAAAATATGAGTGAGCAGGCAAAATACATTTCTTTTATTTCTTATGGAATTCATATTTAACTGTAGGTTATGACAGGATTGCACAATCACAAAACAAAACATGGCAACAAATTGAAAAATTAAATGACCCCTGTTCAAAACTCTGCATACCCTTAAAGGAGAACTATGGGGGGTCAGTGTTTTTCCCCATAGTTCTCCTTAGGGTAACGGGAGGACACAAACTAGCGTCCTCCCGTTACCCTAAGCTCAGTATACCGCGAGCTACAGCTCGCGGTATACTGAGAAGCCGCAGCCGGAGCGGATCCCGACTTAGATGACGGGATCCGCCCAGCTGCGTGAGTGACAGCTGGCTCTGCCTATCTAGGGGCAGAACCAGCTGTACCCGCCCACTCCCCCGTCCGTTCCGCCAGTCAGCGCTGGCAGATCGGAGCGGGGAGAGGGGAATCCAGCCCCTCCCCCTGTCACGGCAGAGAGCCGTGACAGGATCGAGAGGCGAGCGAACACGGTATGTGTTCGCTCACCTCCCGATCTACTGAGCCGACCTGTGACAGTCTCATTGTCACAGGTCGGCTAGAACTATGAGGTGAGTGAAAAGCACTCACCTCATAGTTCTCCTTTAATTCCTAATCCTGTGCATTGCACCCTTTAGCATCAATGACAACGTGCAGTTTTTTGTAATAGTTGTGTATAAGGCCCGCATTCTTGCAGGTGGTATAGCTGCCCATGCGTCTTGGAAAAATGCCTCTAGGTCATGCAAAAGTCTTTAGTCTTCTTGCATGAACCGCATGTTTGAGATCTCTCCAGAGTGGTTTGAGGATATAAAGGTCAGGAGACTGTGGTGGCCACTCCAGAACCTTCACCTTTTTCTGCTATAAATACTGGTCAACTTGGCCTTATACTTGTGGTGGAAAGTCCAAGAGCGTCCCATATGCAGCTTTTGTGCAAAAGAATGCAAATTGTCTGCCAGTATTTTCTGATAACAGGCTGCTTTCATCTTGCCATCAATTTTCACAAGATTCCCCGTGCTTTTAGAGCTCACACACCTCCAAAACATCAGTGAGCCACCACCATGCTTCAAAGTGGGGATGCTATTCTTGTCGCTAAAGGCCTTGTTGACCCCTCTCCAAACATATTTGAGGTGCAGACCATCGCCTCAGAGGAAGTCGGAAGTGATGAAACGGGTCAGTGGGCGGATCCATGCAAGTATTATGATCATAGAGACAGGAACTCCAGTGGACATAATCTATGTGCAATTGCCTTATTTTAATTGTAAGTGCATTTTAATTATTTGAAATACATTTATTCTGACACACTACACTATGGGAAGTATTTTTTCTCTGAGTACAAGAGAAGGTGGAAGATGGAGGAATAGTATGGAACACTTTTCAAAAGATAAGCTAGAGTCCCAGCCTTCTGCCTACTGCATGCCCTACCCCTGCCCACGAACGGTACTCCCTCTTGCCCAACTTGCTGGGAACATCTTTGTCTCCTGACAGCTAAGAAGTCAATCCTGTGTAATTGGATCTTACCTGAACCCCCTTCCATAGATATGTTCCGCCCCCTGTTAAACCGCCTGTTTAACAGTATCTCGAAGCCATGGTATCTCGAAGCCAAACTGACTGGCTCCCTAGGATCTCTGGATGTCCTTTGACCCATGTTTTCTGCCCTTAACCGAATTTCCCATCATACTGTAGTATACTTGATCCTCCTGATATGCCCACGATTACCCCTGATGGTTCGAATTGGTCTTCTCCCCACAGTATGGACCCTCATGGCTATAGGGTTAAATATTTGTAGTTATTGTTATGCATAACTGATGCGCATTAATAAAGGGAGATACTAGAGCGAAGTCAAATGAAAATGTCTCATCCAGAGCTTCCTCCCTGTCCGCCTCCGAATCATCCAGATCTGAATTCTGGGAAGACACTACTTCTCTAGGTCCTTCCCCATCTCTTCGCCGTTTAGAAGTAGAACTATGCTGAGTGTATTCCTTAATGCCCTCTGCCACTGCCTCCCGGATATAGGCTTGTATATCTTGGGAATCAGAAGCCGTATCCCCAGCCAACTCTCTGATGCAGGTCACACACAACATCTTCCTTGGAAGTGCCCGAGCACCACATGCCCGACATGTTTCTGTGGATGGCCCTGCCTGGGGTGAGATTGACCTTGGTCTAGCTTGCGTTAACTGGGGAGACCCATGTGGAGAGGGCCTGTTGGGTCTAGATTCAGGAGAAGACTAAATCCTGGGGGGACGCGATTTCACCTTATGCTTCCTATATATAGGGCTCTTCCCACTGAAACGATACACCCATGAGATGTCAGCACTCTTTTAATCCTCCAGCAAAAAATACAAAAAATGTAAAAGATGAGAATGGCCATACCTCTCAGATGAACTTCGTGCTTGTCTAACTGGGCTACCCGGACTCATGGTGGCTCACTAGGAACATTTCAAAACCCATAAAAATGAAGAACTTCAGAAGCAGATAAAAATAAAACATAACAAAACACCCCTTAGCAGGGCTTACCTGGGACTGGCAACACTCTGACTGTGGCAGCTTCCCGAACAACCTTCAGTAGTATAGTAATGTAGAGGACACACAAAGCTAGCAAGACTGCAGCAGCCCAAAACTTCTGAGGCATTACTGCCTCTATATAGCTGTACCAGCATTTGAATTTCGCACCCCTCTGATCCAGGAAGTACCTCTCGGCGTGCGCTCCACGCTGGAACGTACTCAGACCTGCCCCTCCTATCGCCCCACCAATCCGGAGCAAGAAGGGGCGAGTCCCGCGCTCCACGCTGGAACGCACGCTCGCAGCCACGGCTTTGCTACCGCTATACCCTGGAAGCCCTCAGTGGCTGGATGGGGACAAGGATGGCCTGCTCTCTATGGTAAGTCGCCACCATGAGTCCGACTTACCTTGCCCACATGCCTGCAACCTTTTAGGTCGTCTCCGGCCCCAAATGCCCAGCACCAGGCATGCCCCATCCAGTGGATTTACCACCTACCAGGGCATCTTCCACCTGGGAAAAGAGGCTGAACCCGTGGCCAAAAGGCCAACGAAAAAAAAGAGAGAAAAAACAAACCAAAAAAAAAAAGTCGTTAGATAGGTGTCCTGAGCGAGGACAAAAAAAGAACACGCACGAGGTGGGAGAGGGGGGATTTATTCTCTTGTCAGGGGTAGTCCTACTGTGATTCGGGGGCGGGGTTAACCCATTAGTATGCCGACATGAGGTGAGCCAGGAAATATATACGATACACAGTATATTAGGGATGCATAATTTTTCCCCACCAAGTACCAGTTCTTGTCCAGGTACTCACAAATACAATTACATTTCTGTTTAGTGTTATTTGACAGTTTAAAAAAAAACAATACTGACTAATGATTTCAGGACAGTGGTGGAGTGCCAGGGCTCTGCCACAGCTGCGACTCCTGCAACCCTGGTAGTTCTTGTGAAAATGCCAAGCATCAGGAGTGGTATCTGAACTGGTATCTAAACATCCCTAGTGTAGACTATAAGTGTACAACACATCTTGACTACGCCTGACTGCTGCCTGCCTCTGACCTCTGCTTGTCCCTGGATTACTCTTCTGCCTGCCTCTCCGGTACCCTGCTGCTCGATGGTTACTGACCCTGGCTTGCCCGACTCCGCTCGGCTCCAGCCGTGTTTGGGTGGTTCCCAGCCACATCTGCACCTGCTTCACTGAAGACTGATATCGGAACTTGCCCAGGCCCAGTGCCCTGCACCCTCTGGCACCGGTGCTGCTCTCTGCCCTCTCACTCCGTGTCTCCACACTCAGGGGTGTGGGACACGAGTTGCAAAGGGGGCCTCCTCACTACTCGGTTCTCTACCAGGTACATGATACTCACCATGCACTGCAATTCCATTGACCACGCACTCATCATACCTTTTATTAAATACCTTGGGGTGTCTGCTTCCCAAAATACGGCCATTTTGCAGGTGTCTTTACTTTCCTGGCACCTCAAATTGGGGTGTATTTGTAAGTATGCCCATGCTGTGTGGGAGAAATAACTTAAAATGGCAGGCAACCTTGTGAAAAAAAATACATTTAATTTATTGTATTCATTATCAGAAAAAATGCTAAATACCTTGGGATGGTCTACAGGAGAAATTGCTCAACCAATTTGCTCAGCTGACATGGCCCTAAAAGATCATTCTCTGCACTGCTATCATCTCTTTCTTGACAACTTATATGCACAGCATTGGCACCTGGTAGTGCACTGACTTTTCTGACAGCTCTCTTTCTAACTATCATTAATTGAAGCAGACTTTATGTTAAGATCAGTGACACATACTGTCATAGTGGACAGTCAGGTGCCACAGAGAGAGGACGCTGTGTGACCCCATTCAAATTTTGCTATGGGGTCCATGTCCTCTAGTTGTGCCCCTGAACTATAAACAATTTATGCTGGCCAGATTGCTTTCTCCCATGTTTGGATGCACCTGCTTTAAAGAGGGTTTAGCCATGTTTTCCTGTGTTTACACACGATTGCATGTGTTTACATGTATTTATGAATAGTCAAAGTTTCTATTCAGACCATGGAAGCACAGCATTCCATTTTTTCTTAACACAGTTAAGCTGACTGCACCTAAATACATGTAAACGATCAGTTTTAAATAATGTATGATGTAATGATACTATTAACGTCAAAAGCATATCATTTCAGGTTTAATACTCCCAGTGAGAATGAAGCCTAAGAACAGCAGCCTCTTCACTTTTCACAAAATTAGCACAAAACTTCACTTCACAAAATTAGCAGAACTTCCAAAAGGAAAACCAGTACATCCATGACTACCGTCATTTTCAAAGAGCATGTAAACAGTTCTGCTCCTACCACCACAAATACACTATGAAAGACTTTAATTGCAAAGCAAAAGTACACCAGGACTCACAGGGACTAGATATGGGTTATTGTTTTGCAAATTACAAAAACGCCATGCCATTTCAAATAAGTTTTATTAATGCTCTGATTTTCTATCTCTTTATCTCATCATAGTTCTAAATTGCCTAGGGTCTCCAATCAATCACTTCTTTCGGTTAAATCACAACTCATTTTAGAACAAATAGAGTGGGGTCCAGCAAAAACCTCAAGTTTTCACCATTTGGGAGATAGCACTTCCAATGTGGTCATGTGTACAGGAAATGAGGTGAAACCTATTAAACAGGAAAGCAGATACTAAAAGAAAAAAAACCCTGACAAAGGTTATTATAACCTTTCCCTACTCTATTCAAATTCAAAATAAATATTTTCACTGGAGTTCGGTTTTAATGCTGTCTTTCGTAAGATAGCATTTATACACAACTGACTGTGTTACATTATCTGTTGCATTTTATACATTTTGGCTAAATCCTGTATTTCTTAAAATGCTTATCTTATTTTCTTGGAAATATTAAACATTTTGTGCAAAATATAATTTTATGTTGGCAGCATTGCAAGACAACACACTAAGGAGACATATGAATGCATTCAGAATCCCACTTCCATACCACTGCAGAGGACATGAGATGTACAGCTTCATAATGACAGATGTCAGATTGCTTTGTAAGACCAGCACAAAAACTCACCAGTCTGGTAGATTTCTTTGAACTAATATGGGTACAAGCAAACAATCTTGTAAAGAAATTCCTTGATCCTTGGATTAATTATGTGCCTTAGGTGGTTAGCAGGACATCTTTTCATTGGCACCAGGAGGCTGCCTTACAGTAAAAGTAATGCTTTAGGAAAGATTAGCTTCAAAATGTATGCTATATAAAAACAAATTGTACTCTGCCTTTTGATCACTCACAGACAATGTTCAATAAAATAACGAACAGCTTATAAAGGTCTGCTTTTAATGCTAATGTTAAAATATTATTTTCTTACATAATACTCAGTGCTTAAGTCCACAAGGGGCCTGGACCTCCTAAACAAACATCTTTTTTTTACAGGGGGTCTATCCCCATCACTATCCCCAACTTTGAAGACCAAGTTGCCTTTTTGTTTGGTTTATCACTGAAGGCCTTCTCAATGTAGAATTCCCTTATTGCTATCAGGAAAATCCCAACATTACATTAAGCTGAGGATACATTTAAGGAGAATGTTAACATAAATGTAAACATTTTGAAATTGATAAAATATTTTGAATCTGAGATTATGATTTTGTTTGGTTGGATGTATATGTATGCACGGATGAGCTTCAGTTTTAGGTCAAACATGAGTTCAACCCAAATCCTTTGTAGTTTGAGAAAATGGTGAATTAATGTGATTGTTCACCACTATAGCAAACAATTACAAATAATGCACTGCCTGGCCTATGAACTGTGGTCAGGTGACTTAGAAGGGCCAATAGTAGAGGTTTTCTATTTTCCAGCACCCTCCCTAAAAAGTTAGGGTTACCAACATAGGGGTCTATTCACAAAGCTGCAGAGGGCAGCCGAGTGAATGACCGATCAGAAGTGAAATGAGCCGAACACCGTTCGGCCATTCACTTCAGGCTGGTACGGCTGATTTCAGCCGTATATCCGCTGAGATCAGCCGTACATCGGCTTGCTGTGTGTGGCTTCGGATCAGCCGAACATGCTCAGCATGTTCGGCTGATCCGAAGCCACACACAGCAAGCCGATGTACGGCTGATCTCAGCGGATATACGGCTGAAATCAGCCGTACATCGGCTTGCTGTGTGTGGCTTCGGATCAGCCGAACATGCTCAGCATGTTCGGCTGATCCGAAGCCACACACAGCAAGCCGATGTACGGCTGATCTCAGCGGATATACGGCTGAAATCAGCCGTACATCGGCTTGCTGTGTGTGGCTTCGGATCAGCCGAACATGCTCAGCATGTTCGGCTGATCCGAAGCCACACACAGCAAGCCGATGTACGGCTGATCTCAGCGGATATACGGCTGAAATCAGCCGTACATCGGCTTGCTGTGTGTGGCTTCGGATCAGCCGAACATGCTCAGCATGTTCGGCTGATCCGAAGCCACACACAGCAAGCCGATGTACGGCTGATCTCAGCGGATATACGGCTGAAATCAGCCGTACATCGGCTTGCTGTGTGTGGCTTCGGATCAGCCGAACATGCTCAGCATGTTCGGCTGATCCGAAGCCACACACAGCAAGCCGATGTACGGCTGATCTCAGCGGATATACGGCTGAAATCAGCCGTACATCGGCTTGCTGTGTGTGGCTTCGGATCAGCCGAACATGCTCAGCATGTTCGGCTGATCCGAAGCCACACACAGCAAGCCGATGTACGGCTGATCTCAGCGGATATACGGCTGAAATCAGCCGTACATCGGCTTGCTGTGTGTGGCTTCGGATCAGCCGAACATGCTCAGCATGTTCGGCTGATCCGAAGCCACACACAGCAAGCCGATGTACGGCTGATCTCAGCGGATATACGGCTGAAATCAGCCGTACAT
Source organism: Nanorana parkeri (assembly GCF_000935625.1). Classification (NCBI taxonomy): domain Eukaryota; kingdom Metazoa; phylum Chordata; class Amphibia; order Anura; family Dicroglossidae; genus Nanorana; species Nanorana parkeri. The sequence continues at coordinate 103,142 of NW_017306804.1, forward strand.
CGGCTTGCTGTGTGTGGCTTCGGATCAGCCGAACATGCTCAGCATGTTCGGCTGATCCGAAGCCACACACAGCAAGCCGATGTACGGCTGATCTCAGCGGATATACGGCTGAAATCAGCCGTACCAGCCTGAAGTGAATGGCCGAACGGTGTTCGGCTCATTTCACTTCTGATCGGTCATTCACTCGGCTGCCCTCTGCAGCTTTGTGAATAGACCCCATAATTTTATCGGTGTGTGTTGGAGAGAGTAGATAGGGGGAGCAGACAAAGTGATTGCTGGGAGAGAGAGTTGCTGCTAAACTATAAAGTGCTTCTAGTGCTAATTTTGCTTGGGTGTTTGTTTGCTATTGCAGGGTCAGTGGTGTGAACTTGTTCCTGACACATGCAAAGCTGCCCTTTTGTGTGCAGCACATCACCACAAACTTGTGTGGTAAAATTTTGTGTACCAAATCACCACATTTCAATGTAAAAAATAGTATACTATAATTTTGATTTCTTGAGTAAAACCTGCCGGGTACTTTGGAGCATTCCATTGCCGTGCACAAATATGTGGTGACATGCAGCATACAAAGGGAAGCTTTGCCTGTTTCAGCAACACATGTCAAACCAAAGCCACCTTGTTGGAGGATAACTAGTCTTTTTCTGTTGGGTTTTCCCTTTTCATCTATACCTACAGAAAAAACAGGAAAGAGCTTCAGAGTGGGGCACTTTGTGCTCCCTTTTGAATGGTTGCATCAGATCTAGGGTTGCCACCTTCTCTTCAAGCCAAACCCGAACACTGTAGTGCCTCGCGGCAATTTTTTGGTAAAATAAAGATCCTACAGGATTTTCCCTTGTATCAAAGAGGGGTAAAACACTCCCATTGAAGCCTTCACCAAATATTACTCATCCTCCTTACTGCCAGCACCCCAATACTCCTCCACCTAATGGTCAGCATGATTTCCCTCCTCCATTTGCTGGTTTATGTCCTTCTCCCTGTGTTGTGGAAGGGTGGGCAGCCTAAAGCCATATGTTTTCCCCCTGCAGGTATGCTTCCAGTGTGGGGGAACCAGCCACCAATATAAAATGCAATAAGTAATTTATTTCCTTAGACTGGAGCATTTTGTGCTCCCTCTTAGATGGTGGCAGTAGATGCCCCTAGATTTTCCCCTTGTATTGGGAATGTATTGAGTGGTAAACATCCATCATGATGCCATGCCAAATTTTCTTTTTTCCTACCGCCAGCATCACCAACTCTCCCCCTCTTGACCGCCAGTAGTCCAACCCTTTCTGGCTTCTTCTGCCTCATGGCATGCCACATACTGATGCCTCCATCAGTAGGGATGGCTTACTGTACAAAGTAGTGGAGCCGGCATTTGGCATTCTGGGCAAAATAATGGCAGCTAAGTACCTGACGGTGTGGTGTACACAACGCTGGGCATGGGGTGATTTAGAAAAATCTTTTTTTCCACTTCTTCAGCAGCAGTGCAAAGGTTTGTGTATTGTCCCCGGGGATAACAGCCACAAGAAACTTCTCATAGCCAACTTGCAGGGATACGAAAGACAAGTGGTTGCTCTGCGCATTAGAGAAGGAGGAAAAGGGTGCATTAGCAGGCCACACATAAATGGCTGCTATGTGCCCTTGTAGAGGAAGATGAGAAAAAGGTCCAGGAACATTATGCTAGATTAAATAGGAGTTTTTGCAGCACAAAGGACAAAAAAATGGATATGCTTCCTTGAGGAGGAGGAAAATGGAGCATTATCAGCACTATAAAAGAATGTGGCTGCTATATGCTCTTGAGGAGAAGGAGTGCATACCTTTTGGTGCCAACCTGTCTCATTGAGGTAACTCAAGGTCTTTGGTGCATAGTCATGTGTTTCCTCATGCAAGTGCTACCCAAATATCTGGTGCTTTTACCATAGCTGATACACTGTGGGCAGAGGCTGCAGACCACATGGTTCTGTGGGCAGAGGCTGCAGACCACATGGTTCTGTGGGCAGCAGATGTATTAAAAAAGATCGACACTGTAAAGGTCTTTCTATTGGTCACCTATTGAAGTGCTCATGTAGTGTCCTGACGCGAGCCACTTTCTACCAAACAAATACCTAAAGTCTATATTTTGAAGCTTTTAGAAATATTTGGGGATGTGTAAATGGAAGGGGGTTCAGGAAATGCAGGGTTGTGTTTTTGATGTGAATGTGAACTACACTGTTCCGTAACACCGCACAAAGCACGCAAACAGCATCTCCCAAGCATGTAATTTAAAGGATTAGCATTTTTCCAATATCACCCTCAAAGTTGCATAAAAGGAAGGACCCTCTGCCCACTGGTATTTCTTGGTATTTGGTATGGTATTTCTTATCTTTTATTTTCATTGGTATAGGATGCTCTTGGCAGAATTCATGCTCTTTATTTGAAAATTGTTTTCAAGAATAGCCCCCCATAGACTGAATAGTGTTCAGATTAAAGTTTGCACTTCATAAAGGGTTTGATGGATGGCACGCAAGCCGTATCCGGGCTGTATGTTTGACGGCTGAGTGAGCTGAATGCTCTCAAGCTACAATAATTAGAGTGCTGTAGAGTGCACTAGAATCCAAGTAAAGGTGCCCATACACTGCTCGATTCTCGTACAAGAATCGCGGGAAATCCCGCGATCGTACGAGAATCGAGCAGTGTGAACGAAGACATGCGACCGTTTCTACTGTACGGTCGCACGTCTTTTGTCTAAGCAGCATGCTAGAAAACCAGCCGAGAATCGTCCGATTTTCGGCTTGTTTGAACAGTGCTCGGGAGACAAATGCCGAACGGGCCGGTTTGCGCACGCGCACACTGCCCGTTCAGCATTGCGGTCATCGGAAGCCCGCCCCTCAGGGGGAAGGGCTTGCAATGATCGAGAGTACGATCTGCCTGCCCAAGATGTGCAGATGGTACGTTTTTAAAATCACTTTACAACCATCGCAAGACTAAGGTCTTGCGATGGTTGTACAGTGTATGGCCACCTTTACTCTTATCTGCGGTAGATAAAGGGCTTATGGCTAGATGGGCTGGTGAGGAGGAGATGAGGAAGGGAGGGGTTCAAGAAATAGCTTGAGGATATGACGTCAAGAGTGGTGGAAGAAATTAGTTAGATGATCATTGCTCGGCCTGACCTCTTTGGAACACGGCCTCCTTGTCCTCGGCGCCCGACTGGACGGCCTCCTCATCCTCGGTGTCCAACACGGCCTCCTTATCATCCTCGCTGCCCAACTGAAGCTCTCGCGACGCCTCCTACGTCGGTGTCTCTGCCCCCTGCCTCCTCCATCTTCACCCCCTGCCTCTTCCGTCTCTGGGGCCACTCGACAAATTTTCTTCTCTTATGGGGGCCGCTTGGCAAATTTCATACTATAAAATAAAATTTAACTGTATCCAGTATGGCACTACAGACACCAATATACACACACAATAAGGCCCCATTCATATTTGTAGGTTTAGGTGTGATTAGGGATTCCTGCATCAGAAACTTGTGTTTTACTGCAGCAGAAATCCCTAATCTGGTGTTTACACGCGGTAGCTATCACCCATTCAAGTTAATGATCAGGTGACAGCAGCTCCATGTAAACGCCTTCACACCACATGTAATGACACGTGATATGATTACATTTGGTTAGAAAACACTCTCCCTGGATGCACAATCATTGCGTCCAGCGAGAGTGATTGATTCCTAACTGAATGTAAACATATCACGTATCATTACATGCGGTGTGCAGGCGTTTACATGCAACTGCTTTCACCTGATCATTAACTTAGGTGACAGCTGCCACTTGTAAACGCCAATTTAGGGATTTCAGCTGCAGGAAACGCAAGTTCCTGACGCAGAAATCCCTAATTCCACCTAAAATAAAGGTGTGAATGTAGCCTAATACACTTCTACCCCTCCCCCCGGTAAAAAAAATACAACCCCGTACA
>NW_017306804.1:107708-127477 GCF_000935625.1 Nanorana parkeri
TATATATATATATATATTTGGATATAATTTGCTACTGTACCTTAACTTTAACTACCTTATCTAACATTTTTCAAAATGCTATGTTCATTTCTAATTTATAACATTATAGCATCTACTTTTGTTAATTTAATGTTAGTATCCGAAGATAACCAGCAAAATTAACAAGCTAAAGAGGCCTTGTGCTTTTAAAGGTTATTTCCCAAAGCACTATGTACATTAAAGGTAACTCCTAAACATGGACTGCACTGTTTAAAAGTTAAGACTGACAATGAAGCAAAGTGACTCAGAAACAGAAATAAGCAAAATAAAACCTATATACCGAAATTGACTCTCATTGTGACGATGACTTGCATTGACACTGGCATAAACAGAGTGTCATAGACTCTGTTTTTGACATTGACAAAGACTGACATTTTTTGTACTCACCTGTCCATCTCAAACTGCAGCTATAATGGGACATCTTACAGCAGCAAAATTTGTATTATGCAAGTTAACTTGATAGACTTCAATAAAGCCATTATCCTATCCAAGAGTTAAAGTGGTCTTTGCACTAAAAAGCAAAATCCGCTTGTTACATAAGCGCCCACACCCCCAAAATAAATTGCCACATTCAAGTGGAAGAAAATCTGGGGGAAAATGTTCCTAAATATACTTAGCTGTGTGAGTACTGTTTCGAAGCATCTTCTCCTGACATTTGGATGCCCAGCATTTTCTGAGATACTGCCGGAAGGATTGTAACATTACACTTTGCTGTGAGGAATGCAGGAATAAAGTAAGTATATTTAGGACCTGAATCAATGGTCTCTAGGCTTCTGTCAATAGTATTAGTTTAGCATCAGTTTGAGATGCTTCTGAGAATATACAGAATTGATCTACATTTGACCTGCAGTTGCCCCCCTACCAGGGGCGGACTGGGCCGGGGGCAGGGTGGCAATTGCCCCCCGGGCCTCTGCAAACTGCCAGAACCGCCCGCATCCACATTCCACACGCTGCACCTCCTCCCCCGCCTCACGCTTGCTGCTTCCAGCCCCGCCCTCCCACATTCACGCTGCACCTCCTCCCCGCCTCGTGCTTGCCGCTGCCAGACCCACCCACATCCACACGCCGCAACTCCTCCCGGGAGGGGGGCCAACTTGTTGCACCATGGGCCTCTGGGTTGTCCTTGCCCCCTGGGCTAAAAGTTGCCAGTCAGTCCCTGCCTCCTACTGACTTGCATTTGACCTTCTTTGAAAGAAGGTTTTGCATTTCTATTCATCCAGTCAACAGAAGCCCTTACAAATTTTTTTACTCACAGATTTTTTCACTTTAATGCTACAGTTTATTATGGGGTGGGAGCCCAATTGTAAGAAGTGGAGCTTGCTTTTTAGTGCAAGGTCCACTTTAATAAATAATTGTGAGCTAGTAGGACAGGGTGCTCTGGGATGTGATAACTTATTTAAAGCTAAACTCAGGATAAACAGATAAATAACATATGGAATACATATATAGCAGCTGTTGTACCTGTGAAGGGATTTAAATTTCAGTCCATCCAGTCTTATGATTTACACAACTTTACCCCACAGCACAGCCCTGTAAGGCAGAGCAGAAGACCTGAATTGTATCTGCTACAGTTAAGCAACACTTAAAAAGTTTGTACAGCAGTCTTAAAAGACTGACAATGCTTGTCAAGGGTTGCAATGTGCCAAGTGGACTGCCCATTTTAGTGCCTTTACCATGTTTAAGACAGATCAACATGACAGCTATCACTGTGAAGATACAGAATGCCTATTCACTAAGTTAGACCGCTGAAAAACAATAAGATGCATCAAAAATAGTAGATTAATAAACAAAGTGAGCAAAGAGAGGGAAGAGTGACAGCTCTGATGGAGGCATGGATAAATAGGATGGCCAGGAAAAGATCCAGCAAAATGTGAATTAAATCTTAGTAGAATATTCACTAAGAGAGTCAAGCCCTTCATTTTCTAGCTTTGCAAGTACTGCTGGGTGAACTACACCCTATAGCAGTGGTGGTCAAATAATAAAGGATCGGAAGATCCAAAGGCAGCATACTTTTACCCAACTTTTTTGGTCCTGCTGTATTTTACTCTCCCCATAGTTCTCCTTTAACCACTTCGAAACCAGGTGTTTAGACCCCCTTCCTGGCCAGGCCATTTTTCAGTGTTCAGCGCTGCGGTACTTTGACTGAAGTTTATTCCGTCATACAACGCTCTACTGAAATGAATTTTATACCATTTTTTTGGGGACAGATAGAGCTTTCTTTTGGTGGTATTTAATCACCGCTGGGGTTTTAATTTTTTACTATAATTAGGAAAAATGAAAGAAAATTTTGAAAAAAAAAGTTTTTTTTTTACATTATGTTAGGAAACATTTATTATTACCCAGTTTTTTGGTAAAATATAAAAGTCGGGGTCACGTCGGATAAATTGACACCAAATATGTATGGCCGCGGAGGTGGGGGGGAACGGATCGGCACCCCATACACGCGATCCGCCGGCTCTACAGCCGGCGGATCGCTTGTATGGTAACAGGCACCGCTGCCTGTTTTTAAATTTCGGCCGTTTCCTGCTCGCGCGCGCCCAGATCTAGAGAGCTCCGGGCCTGCCGTTTTTTTACTACGGCCGGCCCGGAAGAGTAGGTAAATTCTGTGTGTAATGGTGAATATGAATGTTTGTGTCTCCCTGTCATGCTGCCAGGATCAATGTCATTAAGGTTATTATTGGCTGTTCCTAAGTTTTAAGTAGCCTAATGATCACCAAATTATATTTTTATACTATTACTATTATAAAAATGAACCCATTTCAATGAAAATCTGCAACTGAGCTGTAAATTTGTTTTTCACCCTAAGGGGTTAATGTTCTAAAATTTAACCCCCTCATGACAGCGATGTTCAAAGTATGTTGATGTCACAGTGACACAGTGACAGGTGAGCACAATTAGCTTTTAGAGAAAAAAATGAAAATGCTAGCTTTTAATTTTTAGGCTGAAAAGTACAGAAAATGTTCTAAAATCCTAGGGATGTGAGTTGTTTCCAAATAAAAGATAAGAAGAAGCTGAAGCAAAGATTGTGCTTCGCCAGCTTCTTCTCCAGCCACAGCAGTCGGAGGGATGACGGCCTAAAACTGGAAGTGAGGCAATACTCATCGCTCCCGGGTTCAGTGATCGAAGGGAAGATCAGCCACAGGAAGTGTGCTGATCTTCCTTTAGATCCAACTTCTGGCACCCACCGTGCCAGTCCCTGGCTCACACATGGGGACAGTGGAGCCTGAGATAGCAGGCCTTGGTGGCAGGGGGAAGGGGGTGCACATACTTCTCAGCTGCATACAAGTGATCCAGCAGCTCTACAATCACCCAAACACTTATGTGTGAAAGCCTGGTGCTAGCTGAAAAGAACAGTACCAAGATCACAACTGCTGCGGTATAACCACTCCCAAAAACAGGCTCCCTCTAGAGCTAATTCTAGCCAGCTCTAAATTAATTGTTTAAAAACAAAATCTGGATTCCTTCCTTAATGCACAGAATATAACTGGATATAATATTTGTAAGTAATAACCCCAGAGATTGTTGATCAGAGAATATCCATTTGCCTTAGGAGATCAGGAAAAAAATATTTTTCCCCTGTTGCTGCAAATTAGACCATGTTTTATAATGTTTTTTGCCATACTCTGGATCAGCTGTGGGTATAGGGTATTGTTTATGGAGGTTTTCTATGTATTTATTTTTAACTTCATGGACTATTTAATGATAAAGACTTCCTCATCTCTCCCTCTTACACCACAGCCCAATAAAGTTGCTCACATACTCTTCAGCTAATGTATTTTATATATGGCTATTGTCTCTGAAATATGGCACTATATTTTTATTTGAGCATACCAACTACCTTATCTCTGAAATGTGAGGTTGTGACTGTATTTGTGCACTCAATTTTGACATTGTATTTACAATGTGAGACAATACAATATTTGTCTTCTGGCTGGTCATGTGATTTTCCAGAGTCTTTCACCTCCAGCATTGTTAGTTGCCAGTGCTACATGTCGAAAAGAGTTGACATAATGGTATAGGTGCCATTCTCTGCAGAATTGTACTGAGAGCTCAGAGTAATCTGATGAGGTACCCCAGAGGTTATGTCTATGACACTCTGGGCTCACAAGAAGTCAGTTAAGGATGCAGGGTGTCATCCAGCCCAAAAGAGGACTATTGCTGGAACCATGAAGCATTGAGTTTCCAAATGAGAGCACTGGCAAAAAGTGTTTTTTTTTTAGTTTAAAATACGCTGGGCTGGTTAGATAGAAAAAGTGGAATTGGGTATTAAATATACAACAATTCATAATATACAGGAAACTGAAAACTGATGTATTGGTATTGTTGAATTCTACACAGAGTAAGCACACTTTGTGCATGCATATTAAAAAAAAAAAGCACTGATTGTATATATGCATTTATTTAGCATGCTTGCAAGTCTTTGCATGTTTAAATTAAAATATAACTGTTGAGAACCTTTAATCATTGTGGCAACACCATACAAACATTTGTTCTGTTTTCTTGTTTAGGATGTTAAAGGAGAACTATGAGGTGAGTTATTTTCACTCACCTCATAGTCCTAGCCGACCTGTGACAATGAGACTGTCACAGGTCGGCTCAGTAGATCGGGAGGTGAGCGAACACATACCGGCGTTCGCTCATTTCTTGATCCTGTCACGGCTCTCTGCCGTGACAGGGGAGGGGCTGGATTCCCCCCTCCCCGCTCCTATCAGCCAGCGCTGACTGGCGGAACGGACGGGTGAGGGGGCGGGTACAGCTGGCTCTGCCTTTAGATAGGCAGAGCCCGCTGTCACTCACGTAGCTGGGCGTATCCCGGCACAATTGTCGGGATTGACTTCAGCTGCGGCATCTCAGTATATCGCGATCAGCTGCTCGCGGTATACTGCGCCGTCTCAGTATACCGCGAGCCACAGCTCGCGGTATACTCAGCCTAGGGTGACGGGAGGACGCTAGTTTGTGTCCTCCCGCCACCCCTAAAGAGAACTATGGGGAAAAGACTTAACCCCATAGTTCTCTTTTAACTGGCCCTCCATTGAACAGTTGTTGTTGTAGTAGTAGTAGAAGTAGTAGTAGTAGAAAAGTGTATTTCCTTTATAATGTGTGCATTATTATAACACAATTATGGTTTCAACTTGACAAAAGACTAGCTTCATTATTTTTAAATGTTTGTGAAGCAACATAGCATGTTGTGTACAGGTATTAATGAGACCATTTAAAATGGCTATGACCCATATTAGTACCTCCATCTGTCAGACACTGTTTGAAAAGCTCTGTCTTAACTCAACCTGTGACCCCATAAAATAATTTACTACTTAGATATTCAGCAGATAAAACAGAATCTACATATTTCTGCCCTTGGCATAAACTTCAAAGAGATTGTATGACTTTTATAAAACAAAACTACTGCCATGTCAAAGAAATGCTTAAATTGCCATAATCATTTATAAATTATACCTAATTAACTGAATTTACAGTGCATTTAGATTACATTATTACAATTATCTAAGACACTTTTAAGTAGAACATATGAATTTAAGATACTACTTATTCTTGTATGCTGCAAAGGTCATACTTAGTATTATGATAACACTTTTTTCTTGGACCCCCTTTAGTAAAGATGGTAAGACAATGTTCAGCTGAATAATGACATATCATGGGTACATCATGAGTACTTTTATGGAAGGAGATCTATATGTTGTTTACAGGATACTCTTTACAACACCAATCATATAAAGATCTTTTTGAAAATGTATCTATACGCGAGTGGAACTGGCTGTTGGAGGGCAGGCAGCAGGAGCTGTGAGTATGGCTGCAACTTTATGAAGAAAGAGTGAACTTAGCATATCAATCATCCCGACATGCTCAGAGATGCTAGCTCTCATGCATAGTTGCCAGCATTTGAAAAATAAGTGAGAATAAAAAGAGCCCACCCTCATAAGATACTTGGGGGAATGGCCAACAAAGTTGGTGATGCTTCATGGTGTATTTGTAGTTTGACACTGTTACCAGTTTTCTATTTTTAACACAAAGTAGGGCCTGGGGTACAATGGTGGTCAGTGGTAAGCAGTAAAGGTAACCCCTCACCAGCATTGGTAATGAGTGGTAGGCAGAAAAGTAAACTCCCTGTTACGATCTGGGAACCAATGGCATGGTGGATGTTATTCTTGGGACTTGCAAAGCGATCTGGGTCACTGGCCACAGGAACCGTAGGGCCACTTGAGTCTCTAGACATGGAGAGCATGGGGACAGAATGACTGTCGTAGATGTGCATATCATGGAGGCGCTGAATCTAAGGAGCACCTGGTCTTCTCTAGAGCACCTGATAGTGGGGATGTCGCATTGCAGGACAGCTCCCAGGTTGCAGCCCTCTTTCACACCCGTGCAGACTCAGCTAACAAAACTATGCAGAACAGCACTGGAATGCAGGGCTCGGTGGCATATGGGAAAGAAGATGTAACTAGAAGATGCTGAATGCATAGCTACAGAAGACACTGAAGTAGAAGTGAAGGGATCAGGGCGCAGGTACACAGAAAAATGTGTCGTTCAGTAACACAGGACAAACACGAAAAAAACAGGAACACCCAAGATGCACAAGAACACAGAAGGAGGTCTACAGTGAGCTGAGCAAGAAAACAGAGCAGACAATGCACAAAGGACACAAAAGGTAAGAGTAATGCAGGATACACACAGAGAAAATTAATCACTAAGATGCAAAGGAACACAGGCGGGAGACGTACAGCGGTGCAAAGTGGATTAGACACCGCAGCGAATGCAAGTGACTAGGGAAGAGTCAACACAAGGGAGCAGGGTGTGAACATGAAGCAGAGCAGGGATGTACATTAAGCAGTAAGGATGAACACACAGCACACAGAAAATGCCACGGAGGATCACAGGCAGAAACCACAGGGTAACAATGGCCATATTAAAGCCCATGGAATGAAATATCCAACAAGCTTATACAGATGGGGTTATCAGATGATTACAAAACTTTTGGCTAAATAGTGTATCTGTCCATAATGAAGCAAGTCATTTGAGTGGCAGGGCTGCTATGCATTAGTAATTCTGTACATAACTTCGCAACAACTTAGTGTATCACAGTGAATTACTGTATACCTTGTTTTTCTTTGCGGTATAAATTAGGCCTTCATTTGGTTGTAAATTTTAATGGCTATCTCCTACATTCGTTTTTATTTTGAAAGGTAAACTGGCACCAAAATACTAAAAAATAGATATAATTGTTTTTAAATGTAGCTGTATATTTCTTGCAATTACAATAGCCCTCCACCAAAAACAACACAAAATAAATTTTTTTCAACTGTGCATGAGGATACTTCATACAGTGAGTGCATCATTTGTTGTTTTTACCCATAGAAGAGGCCAGAAACAAGATTGCACATTTTGCTTTTTATCCTATCTAAAACACACTGGAACCAACACTGATGTTGACAGTGACCATAACAATAACATTGACACCAAAACAAACCTAAAATCAGGCTCTATTCTAACGATTTTGTCTTTATTTATTTATTGGTTTCTTTTTTAACAGACTTTTTTCACTCTTCTAGAGCACTTGCACAAAAATACACTGAAGGGAATTAATCAAAACTGGAGCAGACTAAATCTGGAGAAGCTGTGCTTGGCAACCAATCAGCCTCTCTCTCTTTCATTTTCAAATCATAACTGAACAAACTGAAGAGAGAAGCTGATTGGTTGCCATGCATGATTTTGTCTGCTCCAGTGTTGATAAATTCCCCCACTGTATCTTTTTTTTTCTAACTGATGTTCTGAGGAGAAAGAAATACAGGAGAGGCTTCTCAAACAAGTGATCACTATGATTGGCTATCACAGTGATCACGAGCACCCACTTCCAGCTTCAGACTGTTATTACGAGACCAGGAAGTGTTGGTGACAGCTCAGTTACAGTGCTGGGGGTGCACGATTGAGTGCACTCCCAGCATAAAAACAGGTACGCATATTTGTGGCAGCACAACATAAGGTCTAGTCCATGAAAATTGTACTATTAAATACCACGTACATCGTAAAGGCATTTCTCAAGCTTGTAATTTAAAGGATTGACGTTTTCCTATTTTGCCCTTGAAGTTATATTAATTGGAGGACCCTCTACCCATGTACTGGTTTTTATTTTTTATTTCACATATATGTATATGTGGCCCATGGCAGTACCCAGCTCCCCATCCTCATTTATTTTTTTTACAGAACCCTTGCCTATTAGTTTATTAGCTTTGAAAATGACCAGAATTGATTATCAAGAATCGTCCTCCACAGACTTCATTGGTGTTCAATATTAATTTTGGAATTTGTGGACTTCTGTTGTAATATACTGTATACTGACTATGGGCAGTACCATACAAGCATGGCAACCCCTACAAAAATTCTGTAATGTTTTTCTTTAGTTAGTTGTGTCACGTGACATAAGTTCTTTTGACGGTGGAAAAAAGTGTACAACCTCAAGGGAGAATGGAAGAGCATGAATATTAGCAAAGGTAAGCAAGCCAAACATAGCCAGCAACACTAACCCATTAGAAACCTAAACCTTGTGCTTCGATCTCATTAGTGACTCAACTTTGCACTCCAGTATAAAAGTAACCACAGCTTTCACTGTATTAAAATGCATGTCAGGCAAAATTAAACAAAAAAAACCATACTTAGTACATCTGTGAAATACAAGCACATGATTATAGTTTTAAAAATGCTACACGTACGGAATCAAACCTGCTGGTCTGCCAGAAATCCAGAGTGCTTTTAACTTCCTGTTACCCCTCACTGATAAAGCAGTGCCCTTGCTGCACTGAAATTTCAAACAGCATTGTCAGCACCATGGCTCTTGGGAGATATAGCTTTAGGGAGTGCCTACATGAGTAGAAACTGAGCTACCAGCAGCTGCCCCTGCAAGAATTGTATAAGCCTGGTAAAAACATTACCGCTGGAATCTAGCTGGGGACAGGAAGGTTTGTGGATAAATTTGGGCCAAGGCAATACAAATCCTTTAGTTAACACCAACTTGATAAGATTAACTTGCAGGTGAGATGATGATGATTCGTTGCTCGTTTGCATAATTACTTTTTAAATAGTACAAAAATCTGACTACCTGAATCTGTATTTTTACAGTCTCACAGGCAAAGACTGAAAGTAAACTATAAGCAAGGGATTTTCAGAATAACAACATTAAAGTTGGGTCCTGACTTCCTGTCTCCATTGTGATTTGACCATGTAGGTCTTCAGGGAATTGGAATCCCAATCTAGGTGCAGTATATTTAGCTCATCTTGCTGTGCATTTTTATTTGATATTTATTAGTCTAATGGATGCTGATACGAGAAAGCTCTGTATGCATTATCTACTGTATAATTCAACTCCATTTGCTCTTTTGTATATGCTGTATGTGAATATCTTTTACTGCTTTGTAGAGTACATTGTCTCCAATGTGCTGATAACAGCTGCCTATATTCAATTACATTCTTTCTCCTGTATGAATGGATTCTGATAAATGCTTGCATTGGTTCAATGCAGTATGACTATATATTTAGTCACAATGTCTATTTAAATTATGCTTAAAGAACTAACTGGAAGTCTATTCAGAAAGTTGAGACATAATAATATTATAATAAATTCATTTTACAGGCTTTAGTACAGTGGTTGCATTTAGCTATAACATTGCAGCGTGATTAACCCGCTATTTGCATTTTTTAAGCCCAATGCACTCAATGATGTAAAGTATAACAAGAAATACAGTACCAACAATATTTTATAAATACGGATACTTTTTTATGTCTTTAAGTCAACTTTCCCTACTAATACATTCTAAACAAATAAACATATGGCATAAAAACTAATTTGAGTTTAAAGTAGGTCTAGACCCTAACCAAACCACATTGCAAAAGCACTGTATATCAAGAGCAATTGCTTATTTTTTCCATAAAATACTGTTTTTGTGATAATTGTTTGCATGTCCGTGCTACTGATGTCTTTTGGCCTATGTTTGCCATTTCCTGCCAACATATCCCTGCTCCAAGGTTGGCTCCACATCAGTGCTCAGAACCAGCTTCTTGATAGTGACATTGGTGGACTATGGCAGTGCAATGTGTGGTGGCACAGCCACATGTAGTCTCTGTCAGGCATGACAGTTTGACAATACAGGAATACAACTGGAAGACAGTTTCCACCCCATAACATGAAGCACCTGAACAAGGATCTTCAAGGCAGGATTTCACTGTTTTTTAAATAAATGCTACAGATATAAAAAGGTTGAAAACAACTTTTGAAATGATCTTAAAATAAATTTTATATGGCATATTAGTAATTGGGTTTAGATCTTCTAGAATCAATAAGGAGGTCCAGGAAGCAGCACTGGAGTGTAAAGTGCAGCCAGCTGTAGTTAGTAAGATCCTATGCTTGCCTTACTCATTTAAAGGAAAACGATAGGTAGTTGTAAATGTAACCTATCACAGACTCTAGCTTTTGCTTAGATTTGGATTAACATATTTTGGGATCCTAATCACAGAGATAGATAGATAGATAGATAGATAGATAGATAGATAGATAGATAGATAGATAGATAGATAGATAGATAGCAAACATCACTGCATCACTGCAGACCTTTATCTGTTTCTGCTCTGTCATTACTAACAAATGTATTTTTGATACTTCCTAGTTCCTGATTGCTAAGTGGAAGCCTCAGTCTATTTTAGTCAAGTGATTAGTCCCTGTGTTATTATTATTATTATTCATGATTTATATAGCACCAACAGTTTGCACGACGCTTTACAATATAAGGAAGAAATTACAATCACAATACAATTCAAGCCAAGATGGTAAGAAGGGGCCTGCCCATGAGAGCTTACAATCTAAAAGGGAGGGGCAAGTGGCACATTGGGGTCAATTCACAAAGCTTATTTTCTTCATTTCGGCTGTTATTTAGAATTGTATTGTGTTTGTAATGTCTTCCTTAATTGTAAAGTGCTGCACACACTGTTATATGCAGTAAGTGACTCATGTCTCAAGTGTAATTGGACAGAATTTCACCTAAGGACCACCTACGGGGGCCTGTAGATTTGTATGTGTTTTTAGTTTTGGGTAATGTTTATTGCCTGTTACTTTAGTCTCACTATCTTCTTCATTTTTTTTTCCATTTCATTTTTTGTCTTTACAGATTCACAGATTTTTTTTTTTTTTTCTATTTCCTTGTTCCTGAATATGCCATCCCAAACATTTGTTACAATCATTATGCAAATGGAGGAAAAGCTAGCTAATAATAATAAAAATAATGAGGAGATAGCTGTGTGGGGATGAATTGTTTGAGAAAGTGATAGTTCAGTGGTTAGTTTGAGGCAGGATAGGCTTCCCTGTCTTTAGGGATCGCCTAATGTAATATTGCAGTAATCTAGTTATAGGATCTCAGCTGCGGAGGCAAATAGGTTACCCTGGCCAAAGGCAGTAACTGTCTCCAATGGTTTGTTTCTTGAGGAAATGGTTATTCAGTGTTCAGTTCCACAATTACACGATCCATGTAGTACGGAAGAGGTTGTGGAACTGATATACATCATACACCGTTATATATATGGTAGCAAATGAATTTCGTGCACTCTCACTGGTGTATTCCTTCATACACATAGTATGGCACTCTATACATGGAACAATTTGTTCCTGTTTGCAATCACAATGTCAACTAACATTAGGAGTCACTTAATTAAATCAGAAGTATAATAACTTGCTTGCATACTGCAGTTGTACAAAAGAATATATAACAAAGGCATTTAGTAGTTCCTCAAGTCCGCAATCTTAAGTAACACTCTAATAACACTAGACAAAGCAGATGGGGTTTATAGTTCTCAAGCAATGCAATTTACACAATTCAATGTAAAGGTAGAAGACAGAGCAGATGGTATTGGTAACACGACGGCCAGTAATATATGGTTGTACACATTAGCGGTGACGGTGGCAGCTGGGATTTGTAGTTCACTACAACAGGCAATAGCAATTTATAATTTGTAAAGTCTCTACCATAAGAATTGTTAGTATCTGTATATTGGTAGTACACGGTGGCCAACAATATATGGTTGTAACACAGTAGCTGTGGTGGTGATAGCTGGGATTTGTAGTTCACTACATCAAGTAATAGCAATTTATAATTTGTAAAGTCTCTACCATAAGAATTGTTAGTATCTGTATATTGGTAGTACACGGTGGCCAACAATATATGGTTGTAACACAGTAGCTGTGGTGGTGATAGCTGGGATCTGTAGTTTACTACAACAGGCAATAGTGTCATACAATTTGTCAAGTATCTAGCATAAGAATCAGTAGCAACTGTGTAACCCAGTTAATATGGGTTACTACATGCGGTTTTTGTGGAGAGCAGGTTCCCAGCGGAATCTGATTGCAAGCCAGCCTCAGGTGCAGTGTCCCAGGATGAGTGTGGAAAAGCTCTCGGAGCAGGTCAGATTGCAGGGGGTGAATCTGCAGGAAACAGTCCCAGGTAGGAAGGCATCTCACGGTCCAAAGAGGTGAGTAACTGCAATACCGCAGAGAGTTATTGCCCTGCATTTACAACATTAGTAGGGCTCTGAGCAATTGAAAACCCTACAGTCGGCTGGAGGGGGGAGGAGCGCCACGACATGTCCTCAATAGGCGGCTCTGGTTTCCATCACTGGAGCGGATTGAGGTAAGTTTATTACACCTAAAGGTAGCCAGAGTAGGAGATAGATGGACAGGCTGGGGTTAGGAGTTCCAGAGAATAGGAGAGACTCTGGAGAAGTCCTGGAGAAAAGCATGGGAGGAGTTGACGAGGGAGTTAGAGAGCAGAAGGCCTTTGGAAGAGTGGAGGGGATGGTTAAGGTGATACTTTGCGACAAGTTTGGGGATATATCCTTTGGGCGACTGGAAGCCAGTGCAGGGATTGGCAGAGGGGGGTTGCAGATACTGAGCAGTTGGTTAAGTGGATGAGTCTAGCAGCAGCATTTATGATAGACTGAAGGGGGATAGCCTGTGTAGAGGTAGGCCAATGTAGAGGGAGTTGCAGTACTCAAGACGAGAGATAAAAGTGAGTGGATGAGCAACTTTGTGGTTTCATTGGTGAGGAAGGGGCGTACTTTGGAGATGTTAGAAAGGTGAAGATGGCAGGATTTGGATATCGATTGGAAGTGGGGCAGAAAGGTGAGGTCCCAGTCAAGGATAACACCTAGCACCTTGTCATGGGTGGAGGAGTGGATAGTTGTGTTATCAATCCCAATGTAAAAGTTGGCAGATGGTGCACGGGATGGAGGAAATATCAGTTTTTTATAGATTTAGTTTCAAGAAGTTTTTTGACATTCAGTCTGATATGTCATTGTTTTAGAATAGTGATGAGCAAATTTGCCTATGTCTGTTTCACTTGGGAGTTTGTGAACCCACCCATAAATCCAGGTTAGGTAATTTCCAAGTGAAACAAACAGTGTCTTTGGTTGCTAGGACGCTAGCATCTAGGCTGCACTGCATCATTGGGCTAGAATGCAGACGGGGGCACCATGTCAACCAATAATGCTGTGGGGGTGCCAGCATCTTAATAACTAATGACATCAGAAACCCACACATGATTGTAGATGCTGGTGGCCCCACAGAGTCATAGGTTGTTATGTAGCACCCTCCTGCATCCTAGCAACCAATGATGCTTTGCTATTCAGCCACCAGTCAATCAATGACAAGCGAGAAAATCTTTGGCCTATTCAGTGAACTGCAAGCAGCTTGGGTTTGGGTCAAGTTCATGGTCGACCCAAACAGGAAGCTTATCTCTATTGTAGAAAAGTGAAACTGCTGGCTAAAGCAGTGAGCCAATCACATAAGCAGGACATGACCCTTCTGATGATGTTCTGTACAGAATGCCCCAGTTTCAGTTTTAATAATGATTTTTATTTGCCACAAATGTTTGTAATTGCTAACTCAACAATATCCATTGACATGTCACCACAGTAATGTATTATCAAAAACTTCCATTCTTACAGTAGTGTAAGCACAAAAATAGTGGCATACCAAATAGATTGAACTGGTTAAAATATAGCTATTGTTGCCATGGTTACTTAAAAGCAATATTTCATATTCAGTCCATTTAGAAAATCTTATAGCTGCAGACTGGAATGGAAAGGTGATTTTTCATAACATTAAATTGCAAAATGGTTTTGCTGCAATTTATGTTATATTAGCTTTTTTTTTTTTAAATGAAAGTGGAATTTGTCTTTAACCAAGATTGTGATGATTTACTACAGTAGAAGAATGTTTAGTTTGCATCAGATTGTTTACTTTGCTTAGTAAAAAGAATCTATGTTCCCTTTAAAAACCCAATCATATACAGACTGACATCGGAGAGCAATACTGCCAATGATTTATCTAGCTGAAGTAACAGAGGGTTGTAAGACTCTTGGAAAAAAAATATATTATTGTTATTGGTCAGCGAATCCAACTTGTGCATTTTATAATTTGTACCCAGTGGAAATAAATTGTGGACACATCAATTGAAAGATGAATAAAATTGGGGGTATGCTGATTATTTTAATATATACACTGTGTATCTAAAGCCAAAACTTTGGATAGAGTGGGGAAGGGTTAAAATCCCCATAAGGTTTGTATTGCTGTCTTTGCTCCTGTTTAGAAATGTTACTATCTCTATTTGTCCTGGTGACCAGGATGGTCCTGCATTCTACTTGATAGTGTTAAAGGTCCTGTCACGCACCTTAGGGGAGTCTGAGTTGACGAGGGCGGCCTCTCTCACAGCTCTGGTCCCGGAGCACCTGGATTGGTTACAGGGGCGCCGGGGCACAGAGGGGCAAGGGTGCCAGAGGCTGGTTAGCCTGTTGCGTCCACACCTGTTGCTCAGTGTGGACCAGGGATCCAAATATCCCTATTAGTTTAAACGTTAGGTCATGGTATTAAGGGGAAGGGGAGGGTAGTAGAAGAGGGGAGCAGGATGATAGGAGGAAGGTAGTGTCATGACAAGGAGAGAGGGGAGGGTGGGAGGAAAGAGATTGTAGGAAGAGTGAGAAGTGAAACCAGGTATCATTTTACTGAAAATTTACAAATAGACACCATAGGCTGCTGAAGTTGATGACAAACTTCTACTGTTTCCGTAAATGTTGTACTGAAATAATGAAATAAGTGCTTGAGTGGATGGAGATTCCCATCCTGGGTTAGGTTAACTGTGCTAGGTTCTGTACAAACCACTATGTTGCCAAAAGTATTGGGACGCCTGCCTTAACACGCACATGAACTTTAATGGCATCCCAGTCTTAGTCCGTAGGGTTCAATGTTCAGTTGGCCCGCCCTTTGCAGCTACAACAGCTTCAACTCTTCTGGGAAGTCTATCCACAAGGTTTAGGAGTGTGCCTATGGAAATGCTTGACCATTCTACCAGAAGTGCATTTGTGAGGTCAGGTACTGATGTTGGACAAGAAGGCCTAGCTCGCAGTCTCCGCTCTTATTCATCCCAAAGGTGTTCTATCGGGTTGAGGTCAGGACTCTGTGCAGGCCAGTCAAGTTCCTCCACTCCAAACTTGCTCATCCATGTCTTTATGGACCTTACTTTGTGCACTGGTTGGAACAGGAAGGGGCCATCCCCAAACTGTTGCCACAAAGTTGGGAGCATGAAATTGTCCAAAATGTCTTGGTATGCTGATGCCTTAAGAGTTCCCCTCACTGGAACTAAGGGGCCAAGCTCAACCCCTGAAAAACAACCCCACACCATAATCCCCCCTCCACCAAACTTTACTCGTGGTGCAATGCAGTCAGGCAAGTACCATTCTCCTTGCAACCGCCAAACCCAGACACGTCCATTGGATTGCCAGACAGAGAAGTGCGATTCATCACTCCAGAGAACACGTCTCCTCTTCTCTAGAGTCCAGTGGCGGCGTGCTTTACACCACTTGATCCGACGCTTTGCCTTGCACTTGGTGATGTAAGGCTTGGATGCAGCTGCTCGGCCATGGAAATCCATTCCATGAAGGTCTCTATGCACTGTTGTTGTGCCAATCTGCATGCGCTGACCACGCTCTGTCATTTTATGTGGCCTACCACTTCGTCGCTGAGTTGCTGTTGTTCCCAGTTGCTTCCACTTTGTTATAATACCACTAACAGTTGACAGTGGAATATTTCGTAGTAAGGAAATTTCACAGATGGACTTATTGCACAGGTGGCAACCTATCACAGTACCTCGCTTGAATTCACTGAGCTCCTGAGAGTGACCCATTCTTTCACAAATGCTTGTAGAAGCAGTCTGCATGCCTAGGTGCTTGATTTTATATACCTGTGGCCATGGAGGTGATTGAAACACCTAAATCCAATTATTTGGAGGGGTGTCCCAATACTTTGGGCAATATAGTGTATCTCATTTGCCAATTTGTGCCTGTTGCTTGTTTCTTTGTATTTTTTGTTATCTCAGAATCTATTATTTTTAATTGAATGTGTCGCTAGAAAACACTTGCAAATAGTGTCTACCTGTAAAGAAAAGTTATACCACTTACCTGTCCCTGCTGATCTTCACTCTCATGAAGAGCTCTTCTTCCAGAAGAATCTTCAGCATCTAACTTTTCCAGGTGTCTGGTTCCTCTCTGCAATCCGTGGTTTAATGTGTCAACACCTATGTCACTACAGGACAAAGTAATGACTTAGGGATCAGTGGAATGGACTACACCTGTCTAACACCTGTTGGATGCTGAAGTTGATGAAGAAAACCATTCGGAATAGACAATAACATCACCATTATTAATACTAATATAAAAAGACAAATTATTGATTTCTTAATTTTCTACTCTTTAAGGTCAGCAAAGGTGCTGGCTATGTGTTGACAAGTAGCTCCATAACTGTAACTGATCTGCAATACATAATTAGCTAGTTGGCCATTATAACATGATTTAATATACCAATAATATTTCTTTTAAAATATACAAATAAACATACAGATGGTCTCTAATTTTCTGGATGCATTTAATGTTATTGAGAATATTTAATTAATTTATTTTCATTTATTCAAATTGCATACATTATTCTCTATGGATTACTTACGCTACGCTAAATGTCAGTCTCTTGCAGCTGCTTCCTAAAGGGAATTAGTAGTCTTTTTAACATTTTCTTTTTTTTTATAGATATACTTAAAAAGAAATCAGTTTAATGTAAAATAAAACTTATTAGTGTGTGCTAATATTTTAAAATCCTTGTTACTTTGTACTGCGTATATTTTTTAATATATTTTTATTATATACATATGTATATACCAGGAAGCAGGAAATAGTGGGCGGCAAACTCTAATGAATTTAGAGCTGCTCTACAGTGAGAAGGAGGCTGCAAGCAGATCTCACGTTTTTTTCCCCAGTAGGTCTCCCTCTGTCCATCTTCTTTTACATTATATCCTCTCTGTGTATTTTTCTCTGTATACCCTCTCTCTCTCCCTGTATATCCCCATTCTCTCCCTGTATACCCTCATTCTCTCCCTGTATACCCTCTCTCTCCCTGTATACCCTCTCTCTCTCTCTCTCTGTATACCCTCTCTCTCTCTCTCTCTCTCTCTCTCTGTATACCCTCTCTCTCTCTCTCTCTCTCTCTCTCTGTATACCCTCTCTCTCTCTCTCTCTCTCTCTCTCTGTATACCCTCTCTCTCTCTCTCTCTCTCTCTCTCTGTATACCCTCTCTCTCTCTCTCTCTCTCTCTCTCTGTATACCCTCTCTCTCTCTCTCTCTCTCTCTCTCTGTATACCCTCTCTCTCTCTCTCTCTCTCTCTCTCTGTATACCCTCTCTCTCTCTCTCTCTCTCTCTCTCTGTATACCCTCTCTCTCTCTCTCTCTCTCTCTCTCTGTATACCCTCTCTCTCTCTCTCTCTCTCTCTCTCTGTATACCCTCTCTCTCTCTCTCTCTCTCTCTCTCTGTATACCCTCTCTCTCTCTCTCTCTCTCTCTCTCTGTATACCCTCTCTCTCTCTCTCTCTCTCTCTCTCTGTATACCCTCTCTCTCTCTCTCTCTCTCTCTCTCTGTATACCCTCTCTCTCTCTCTCTCTCTCTCTCTCTGTATACCCTCTCTCTCTCTCTCTCTCTCTCTCTCTGTATACCCTCTCTCTCTCTCTCTCTCTCTCTCTCTGTATACCCTCTCTCTCTCTCTCTCTCTCTCTCTCTGTATACCCTCTCTCTCTCTCTCTCTCTCTCTCTCTGTATACCCTCTCTCTCTCTCTCTCTCTCTCTCTCTGTATACCCTCTCTCTCTCTCTCTCTCTCTCTCTCTGTATACCCTCTCTCTCTCTCTCTCTCTCTCTCTCTGTATACCCTCTCTCTCTCTCTCTCTCTCTCTCTCTGTATACCCTCTCTCTCTCTCTCTCTCTCTCTCTCTGTATACCCTCTCTCTCTCTCTCTCTCTCTCTCTCTGTATACCCTCTCTCTCTCTCTCTCTCTCTCTCTCTGTATACCCTCTCTCTCTCTCTCTCTCTCTCTCTCTGTATACCCTCTCTCTCTCTCTCTCTCTCTCTCTCTGTATACCCTCTCTCTCTCTCTCTCTCTCTCTCTCTGTATACCCTCTCTCTCTCTCTCTCTCTCTCTCTCTGTATACCCTCTCTCTCTCTCTCTCTCTCTCTCTCTGTATACCCTCTCTCTCTCTCTCTCTCTCTCTCTCTGTATACCCTCTCTCTCTCTCTCTCTCTCTCTCTCTGTATACCCTCTCTCTCTCTCTCTCTCTCTCTCTCTGTATACCCTCTCTCTCTCTCTCTCTCTCTCTCTCTGTATACCCTCTCTCTCTCTCTCTCTCTCTCTCTCTGTATACCCTCTCTCTCTCTCTCTCTCTCTCTCTCTGTATACCCTCTCTCTCTCTCTCTCTCTCTCTCTCTGTATACCCTCTCTCTCTCTCTCTCTCTCTCTCTCTGTATACCCTCTCTCTCTCTCTCTCTCTCTCTCTCTGTATACCCTCTCTCTCTCTCTCTCTCTCTCTCTCTGTATACCCTCTCTCTCTCTCTCTCTCTCTCTCTCTGTATACCCTCTCTCTCTCTCTCTCTCTCTCTCTCTGTATACCCTCTCTCTCTCTCTCTCTCTCTCTCTCTGTATACCCTCTCTCTCTCTCTCTCTCTCTCTCTCTGTATACCCTCTCTCTCTCTCTCCCTGTATACCCTCTCTCTCCCCCTATATACCCTCTATCTCCCTGTATACCCTCGCTCTCCCTGTATACCCCCTCTCTCTCCCCCTGTATACCCTCTCTCTCCCTCTATGACTGGTGAGACACCGCCAAAGTTTTCAAGCCCTGTATATATATATCCAACATCATGAAGGGACAGAAGGATTCAAGGCAGCCTACAGAAGATCTGTGGTTAGTTCTCCAAGATGTTTGGAACAACCTACCTTCCGAGTTCCTCGAAGAATCTTTGTTACTTTGCATAGACGGAGCCAACAGGCATTGCCTTTGGTTTTTTTGTTGTGACATTACCTGTATGAAGAAATACAGATAAAATAGTGATCCCAGTACTTTCCCTGTGTAACCTACGGACTGGGGCATAGCGAATCAGTCAGATCCTGATGTTAGCCCGGTATCAGCAGCTGAGTTCCATTTATAAAGTGTAAGTTACTGATACTGAAAATTAAATTACTAAGCGTTATAGAGCAGCGGCGAGTCAGCACTGGTCCGGTGGGAGGAGCTCCAGGTGGGGTCCTAATTTAGCTGGCCGGCAACTGCCCAGAGGACCCCAACACACGCGGCCCCTCTGGGCAGTTGCCGGCCAACC
>NW_017306804.1:127531-132898 GCF_000935625.1 Nanorana parkeri
GGCTTGTGAAGACTCAATGCTGGAGCAGCAGCAGATGAATGCACTTCTTGAGGAGAACATCTGGAATGCGTCACCTATAAAGTAAAACAGACCTATCTATCCTATCTCTTGGTCCCTGTTCTAATTCTAGGCTATCAATGCAACCGGGTCTTTAGCTGTCTAAGCGGCCATCGGATGCCTAACCGACCTCTACCCTATAATGTTTACTGTTCCCTAAGCTAATACTAGCTAAGGGATTCCAAACCAAAAAGCAGGAAACAGGGACACCGGCACTACAATGTAAGCTTAAAGATAAAGTCTTTTTATTGAAGAAAATACGACATGTCACAAAAATGCGACGACCATTTTGGGGTCATGCAGGATCCCCTTCCTCAAGCAATGACATGTGGCAAAGTACAGAGACAAACAGTTTAAATAGCAAACACCAACTAAGCAAGACCCAATCAGAAGCAATTCAGTGACCCAGTGACGTCATATATGACGTCACATTCCCACCAGGACCAATTCAAAATACAGTAGTAAACATCAGAGGTAAACACAGAAGGTAAACACAGGCATGATCTGGAGTTTTCACATGTAAGAAATCGCAATCAAAGCATTGTATGGGAGCACAGGTTGATTATGTAGTGTAAGCAACTTACTGGCTATCTCCTAAGTCTCTGTACTTTTGCTACATGTCATTGCTTGAGGAAGGGGATCCTGCGTGACCCCAAAACGTTCATCGCATTTTTGTGACATGTCGTATTTTCTTCCATAAAAAGACTTTATCTTTACGCTTACATTGGAGTGCCGGTGTCCCTGTTTCCTGCTTTTGTTTGACGGTTGCCGTCCGTCGATCACCGTAGCACCCATTTGATTTTCCCTTGGAGACAAGCGATCAGGAGTGCGATGGGTTCATGGATCTAGTCCAAACCAAAAAGGGCACTGTTCCTTTAAATAATAAAACTGCATGTGTGCACTGCAACAACAGAAGATTCCCCTTTATAAGTCAGGTGAATTTAACTCTTATACATCTGAGAAATCACAATTATCTTGCAGTATGCAAATAGCTCAATGATACTGAATCAGAGATACCTCTGACAGGGATCTCATGATTCTCACACTGGAGTGATGACACTATCATAGAAAGTGAAACTACACAGTGCAGAAACACTTGCCTAATGTATCTCCTTTTTGGTTTGGATGAACTCAGCACAGAATCAGCATGCAGTATTTCTCAGTTCCACAATACATGGCATGAAGGCACACACACATATTACTTAATGGAAAGCCCATATATCTCTTACTGTCCAATGATTTTAGCAAAGGGTAGCTAAGGATTTGGTACACGTGTATCCTGACGCCTCCACAAACAAGGTATGCATATGAGAGCAGCACTTTAAAATGCACACAGTGTTCCTTCCATGGGCATATTGTGCTTGAATTTGTGGCAACGTTAAAAAAACATTTAAAAATGAAATCTAAGTTAAAGGTGTTTAATTAGATATTTTAAATCAATAATTTCCACTGTTTTCTTCGCTGTCATGAAATAATGATCTGCTTCGTGATAGAGTTCTGCTTTAAGCAAATGGATGCATTGAAAACATTGAAAAGTAGTAGCTAAGCTTATAGGGAAGCCTTGGGTTTCTGTAATGCTGGTGATAAGCTAATGATGTAACTTAAGGCAGTACTGTTTTTTGGAAAAATGCAGTAAGTGACTCATGTCTCAAGTGTCATTGGACAGAATTTCACCTAAGGACCACCCCCGGGGCCTGTAGATTTGTATGTGTTTTTAGTTTTGGGTAATGTTTATTGCCTGTTACTTTAGTCTCACTATCTTCTTAATTTTTTTTCCCATTTAATTTTTTGTCTTTACAGATTCACAGATATTTCGTGGTTTTTTTCTTCCTTGTTCTTGAATTTGTAATTCCAAACATTTGTTACAATCATTATGCAAATGGAGGAAAAGCTAGCTAATAATATTGTACCTATCTTATTATGTTTTTGCTTTCAGCAAAATTCAAATTAGGAGCTGCCTCATGCCTCAGATAGGCTCACAAACAATTTGCAATTTGTTATATTTCCCATCATTTCTTCCCGGGTTGAAGTGACATAAAAAAAAAGTCTGAAATAGTATTGCAAATGAAAAATGTAATGAAGGATGTGTAATTGTTATTACAGTTTCCCTGTTGTGCATCACTATGATTTAAAATGTCTTATATCCTGGAGGCACTTTATTATATTATGTCTACTGTGACAGCAAAAAAAAAAAATAGTTGGTCTCAGAGTGTTGCTTTCAGATAGTTTAACAATATACTGCTTGCACAGGTTTACTAAGATGGGTTGTAACAATTTGCATCCGATAGCTATTAAGGAATAATGAGTTTAGGCAGAATTAAAAAAACAAAACATAATATGGGCTTGTATGGATTTGTTTTTATGCCCTTCGATTGCTGTACCATAATTGTAAGATAGTGGATGTTTCTCTATTCTTAATAGTTTGTAATAAAAAAAAGTTTGAGCCAGTGGAGTTTTATCGGGGCCAGTGACATAATGCCGTAAATGATAGTCCTAAAACCATAATTTTATTTGATTGCATTTAAATTCCATACATAAAATATTATTGTTAAAACATATTGTTGCTAATATATTAGAAAAGTACACAAAAGAGACCTCAATCGAACGCCCTGTCACAGTGCCCAGAAATGTCCTAGTGAGAGTGCACTTCTTTCACATTAGGAGGTATATGGTGGCAGTAAGAAAAATTGGCACCCTGCACTGATACTTATGCTCTTATGTCTTTATTTGTGTACATCTCAGCCAGTACTGCACAGAAAAGGGGGAATACCACCAAAAAGATACTCTATAGATGGGGCTTTGAACCATCTTGGCACCAAAAGAGGTCATGAAACAATTTCACAGCTGGGAATTGATCACTAATACCCCTAAAAACTCACTTAAAATCCCTCTCTCTCATATCCCAGAAGAATGGGTTGTAGCTAATGGCATTTAACTCTATACAACTCTATACAAGTTCCACAGGTCGGATAATCTCAGGGCACTAGAAATGCATGTTTTTTTAGATCTGATCCTTTCTTTTGCAGCTTGAGATGCTTTATGTCCGTTCCCTGGAAACAAAGTGTGCATTGCAGACTAATTTGTGTTTCTCCTTAACGGTTTTGATCAAATGTATCTAAGTTTGGGTCTCTTGTTTGATTCACTAAATGTTCTATGTATATTTATATATATACTGGACACTCTACGCGTGCGCGAGGCTCGCAAGATGGCGACGTAAGCCGCGAGCTCCGTACCACGCCGGGCAACGGCAATACCTCTATCTATGGGGGACTCCAAGTTAAGTCCACAGCAGGCCAGAGGCCCTATTTCACCCATCTGGGAGAAGCGAGGTAGAAGGACAGAATGATATCACCCCTCGCAGAAACCTGTGGAGCATTCATAAATAATCTTGTGTTACTTTGTCAAGAATGGCTTCTTCTTCTTTTTGTTTTCTTCAGGATCGGCTTCTATATTAATAGAAAATATAGCATCATTAGGTATTATTTTGCCTATGCGGTAGTAAGATTTGGCTACAAACTTGTTTTTCTTTTCCTCTTGGGATTGGAGGGATTGACCTTAATTGCTATATTTTGTTGTTTTGAGTTGCTTCTCTCTAAAGCAAGTCAACAGAGAGAACGTAAATATAACAAGTATTAATTTTTTGAGTAATTTGGGGTGGGTACCGCCCTTCGTTGGTTGCCGTGCGTCCTAGTTTGATCTGGCCCCCAGGATGACCTGGGGACTAGACCAAACCTTCGATCATCCTTGGATGACCGAGCTATTTGAGAAGGAAGGGGGATACTTTCCCCCGACCAGACCTTTTTTTTCTTTTTTTTCTTCTCCCACTGTTGTTTTTTTATTGTTATCTATTTTTTTTTCTCCTTTTATTAATTGTCTTATTTATTTATTCTTTGTTATTCTGTCCCCTTGGGCAGACTTTAGGAAGTATTGGACTCGTGGGTTCCGCCTATATAAACCTGTGGTTAGGCAGGAGCCAAGAGGCTACGCAGAAACCTGTGGAGCATTCATAAATAATCTTGTGTTACTTTGTCAAGAATGGCTTCTTCTTCTTTTTGTTTTCTTCAGGATCGGCTTCTATATTAATAGAAAATATAGCATCATTAGGTATTATTTTGTGTATGCGGTAGTAAGATTTGGCTACAAACTTGTTTTTCTTTTCCTCTTGGGATTGGAGGGATTGACCTTAATTGCTATATTTTGTTGTTTTGAGTTGCTTCTCTCTAAAGCAAGTCAACAGAGAGAACGTAAATATAACAAGTATTAATTTTTTGAGTAATTTGGGGTGGGTACCGCCCTTCGTTGGTTGCCGTGCGTCCTAGTTTGATCTGGCCCCCAGGATGACCTGGGGACTAGACCAAACCTTCGATCATCCTTGGATGACCGAGCTATTTGAGAAGGAAGGGGGATACTTTCCCCCGACCAGACCTTTTTTTTCTTTTTTTTCTTCTCCCACTGTTGTTTTTTTATTGTTATCTATTTTTTTTTCTCCTTTTATTAATTGTCTTATTTATTTATTCTTTGTTATTCTGTCCCCTTGGGCAGACTTTAGGAAGTATTGGACTCGTGGGTTCCGCCTATATAAACCTGTGGTTAGGCAGGAGCCAAGAGGCTTAAATCATAGCTGCTTAGCCAAAAAAATATGGCTACAAAGAAAAGTGGGTAAACCCCTGTCCCTTGCCTCACATAACACTCAGGGCCTAAACTCCTCTATTAAGAGATGGAAAGCTTTCCAGAACTATTATTCTCACCATATTGACATTCTCTTTCTTCAAGAGACGCATTTTTCCGCCTCCTGCTCTCCATCTTTTATGCATAAACATTATTCGAAATTTTATGCTGCAAATGCAGTTGACAAAACTAAGGGAGTGGCTATATGCTTTGCTTTAGGGATCTCTTTTCAGGTTATCCTTGAGATTAAAGACCCAGGGGGGCGGTACATCTTCCTTAAAGGGTATATCGAAGATCAATTGTTTTCCTTAATTTCTTATTATGCCCCGAACCACGAACACCGCCCAAATATATTTTTTCTCCTCCATGTTGGGAGCACTGTCGGTACACATGGAGGGGATAATTGTTTGTGCAGGAGATTCTAACATTGCTTTAGACTCGACTGTAGATAGGACCTATAAAGGGAACACTAAATTTAAATCTCGTTCTAAAGCAGGATTAGAATTCGCTCGATTATTACACATGTACTCCCTGATTGATATCTGGAGGGAACAGAACCCCTTAAAAAGGGATTTTACACACTTCTCCTACGCACATGGAACCTACGCGAGAATAGATCATATTTTTATTTCCCCTACCTTG
>NW_017306804.1:133036-136786 GCF_000935625.1 Nanorana parkeri
TGGGCTAATATAGAGACCAGTGCGCTTAGGAGTACCTCTGTGGAAGCATTAAAATGGATGGCTCCTAGGTTAAGGCCGAACAATATTTTACCTACTTTATCACATTCTTTGGCCCTATGGGATAGGTTTCGGGCTAAGGAGGGGATCTTTTCTTCCCACACCCCCCTGGCACCACTGTTCAATAACCCATGCTTCCCGCCGGGATTACAGTCTAAAGCATTTCAATGGTGGATGGACAAAGGTCTATATAGGATTGCAGATTTTATAATATCGCATAAACCAATTTCGCTCTCCCATTGCTTAAATATTTTGCAGATGCCGCAATCGGAAATGTTCAGGTATAGACAGATACTCCACTACTTGAAATCCCTACAGATTCCTGAAAGTGGGGCCCCGGTAATGACACAGTTTGAGCGGTGGTGCCTGCGGGGGTCTGACGAAGGGGGGGGATATCCTCAATATATGCTGCTCTACTTGGGCCATTTACGAAGTTAACATATATGGCTGCGTGGGAAACTGACCTAGGGGTTGTCCTCTCGTTGGATGAATGGCAACAGTGCGTCTCAAGGCTGAGGATGGGAATCCCCAATGTCTCCCTAGCAGAGGCTAATTATAAAGTTTTCTCGAGATGGTACCAGGTTCCAGTTAGACTGGCAATCATGTTCCCTGGGACGAGCCCCTTATGCTTTAGAGGATGTAATCAGCAGGGCTCTATGATCCACATTTGGTGGCAGTGCCCAAAACTGGCTGGCTTTTGGAATAGGTTCTTTGCCCTGCTCTCTGAGATCCTCCAGCTCCATATTCCTAGAGACCCGCAACATTTTCTATTGAACAAACCGGTCCCAGATATCTCAAGAGCTTTTTTAGCAGCAAAAGTTACTATAGCCCAATCCTGGAAATCAGAAAGGGTTCCTTTCTCCATGGTTTTGTCCAAATTAAATTGGATCATGATCCATGAGAAGCTCTACAGTATTTTGCAAGACAGATACACCAGCTTTGAAGAAGTTTGGAAACCTTGGCTGATGCATCAAGGGATAGCAAATCCTCCAGGCGGCCTGTCTGTTTCCTCAGGATAAGTTATGGTGTGTTTTTCTAGGAACCCACGAGTCCATAAATTAGCAATATTGTGCCTTATTGTTTTATCTTTTTTTTTTTTTCATATATTCTCTTATTTTTATTTTTTTTTTGTGTTTTTTTTGTGTTTTTTTTTTTTTAATTGGTTCTTTTAATTTTTTACTGAAACTGTGTTTTCAGTTGCTTCCCTTCTTGTTGGGAGCCTTGTACGACCCATTCAGAGGGATCCAATACCCACAGATTGGGTGACTAACAGCGGTTCTTACAATGGCAAGAGAGAAAATTGAATTTATTCGACCCCCCATTCTATAGCAGGTATGATGAGGATTTGGAATCAGGTTGCGGGGGGCTTTGGTATTATATTAACACATTAGACAGAGGTAAGCATTCTTTAGCCCTGTTGCTGTTGAAGGACCATTGACTGTGATATAATGCTTGTTTAGGATACATATATTATACGTTTATATAAGGATATTGCGGTCTGTGAGTGGAACTGTGTAAGTACTGAAAACCAATAAAAACTTTGAAACATAAATGTTCTATATAGTCTTGTAATTCTTCTGCATCACGCATATGAAAGCTGAAGCTGGCCGAATGGCGAGCCATTGGCCGGCCCACAGCCTGCTTCAGACAGCTGGGCGGAGCCAGCCGTCATCTCACGGCTGGCCCGTCTGCTGATTGACAGCAGCAGTGGGCGGGTGCAATAGCTAGTTTGCTATTGGCTATTGCAATAGCCAATAGGAATCTAGCTATGCTTTCCTATGGGGATTTCTTTTTTTTCTTCTTCTGACAGCAGCCAATGGCTGCTGAAAGAAAAAAAGGAGCAGGGAAAGGCTGCTCGATGGAGCAGAGTGAACCTTTCTGGGAGAAAGTGTTTCTCTCCCGGGCGGCCAGGAGCCTATTAGGCTCCCAGAGCATCCAGGGGAGGAATGACAGATGCGTTCCTGGTTACCAGGTAACCAGGAGCGCAATCTGACATTACACACTGACAACACGGAAAGGCCGCTGTGATATCATAGCGGCCCAGTGTGGCTCGGGGGTTACTGCTATTGGTACTGAAAATTAATCCCGAGCCACACTCGGGAATACCGCCAGGGAGGTTAAAAGGAAGAGAGTAGGCAGATTTTATCATGAAATAGATTGTAAGCCCCTTGAGGGCAGGGCATAATGTGATTTACTTTATCAATACCTGTAATAAATAACATTTTGAGTGTATCATTTCAGAGACAAAGGCCAGAAATATTCGTACCTACCTAATGCTCAGCATCTAAGCCTTTTTTACTAAGCCACAATTTAGGAGGGAGAGACCAGGCAGGTTTTATAATAAAAAATTAAGATATTGAAATTTTAGAGACAACAGCCAGAAATATTGTAAAGATATTACCAGCACACCAGGAAAAAGCTTTAATATCAGTGTGAATCCATTTTATTTATAGATATAACTCATACAAGTGTCTAAGTGACATTTATCAATACAATGGATTCACACTGATATTCAAGCATTATCCTGGTGTGCTGGTGACATCTAAATTAAGTTTTACTTGAAGCCCCACCATCCACAGTTATTAGGAGCACCCATTGCTCTGGGATATCCGGTAAGGAGTGCGGCAAGACATTTCAACATTAGAAATATTGTACAGACTTGCCGCACAGTATGTAAGCAGTTTTACTAGGCCACAGTTTAAAAGAGAGAATCCATACAAATGTTATCATGTAATAAAAACTAGAGTATATTATTTCAGCAAGATCATCCAGAAATACATTACAGCCTTGATGCACAGTATATAAGCAGTTTTACTAGATTGCAAGTTAGGAGGGAGAGCCAAAATAAAAATTAGAGTGTATTATTTCTGAGACAACAGACAGAAATATTGTACAGACTCTATGCTTACTATGTAAGCTGCTTTAGTTGGTTATAATTTAAGAGTGACAGGCCAGACAGATTTTATCTTGAAATAAAAATTAGAGTGCATAATTAGACCTCAAGTAGTCTGCAATCATATGCTTTAGGCACCTGTACGCTGTGGTTGAAATATTACTAAAAAGATTTTGAGCCCCTACTTTAAGCAAATCTATTATTTAAAGCAACTCTGCAACTCTGCAAGAAAAGGATTACATCATATCTTACTCCCCCAAAAATATATTGCAACATACTAATCCTTAGATGCTGAGACAGCTTTGGTTTTCTTTTTTGAGACTTTTTATTTCCTTAGGACTACAGAACACCTCTCAGTCTCTTCATCACCATAAAATGGGGGTGTTCTGTAGCCCAAAGAGGTGAATTATGCATGGTTGATAACATTGCTTGAGATAACACTGCAGAGTGCACAGGACAGCACTGAGTTTAAGGATGGATCAGCAGGTTAATTATAACAAAGTGCTTTTAATGGCATATTTATCAGACCAAAAGTGAGCAAGTCAGAGAAGTTAATTGTTACTGTTATCTTTTAACTGCTTGTGTGTCAGATTTGTCATTCAAATTGCCACTTGAAGACTAAAATTAGAAATAGACAAAGCCACAACAAGCTTATTACCTTTATTACCCCATTTTCAAGGTATTACTTTGACCTAATTTTTACACAGGTA
The DNA here is from genome assembly GCF_000935625.1 of Nanorana parkeri. NCBI lineage: Eukaryota > Metazoa > Chordata > Amphibia > Anura > Dicroglossidae > Nanorana > Nanorana parkeri. Next base: position 136,697 of record NW_017306804.1, read on the forward strand.
AGTTACCTGAAAGGTATTTTATTTTACAGTGGATATCCATGTAAAAGACCAAAGAAATTGTTTAGTTAAAGGCTGTTTTCTATAATTGTA
>NW_017306804.1:137742-148848 GCF_000935625.1 Nanorana parkeri
GCTATTTTCTATAATTGTATTATTATAATAATATTTATTATTATTATTATTATTAACATCATCATTATTATTGTTATGCTCTTATGTTGCCACACATTCTCGACTCTTCTAGATGAATAAAGATTAATACATTGCTGCAATTCTTTTCTGCTACTTTAAAATAATTGGAAATGATCATGCTGTAAAACAATATGCCCATAGCTACAATTCATTGAAATGTAAGTAAATAATGTAATTTAAGGAAATAAATTGGTTTTAGGGAAAGATCCGAACATCTAACTGGTAAAATAAATGCAATTTAAGCATTTGTTAACAAATGCAAAAGTATATTTCTATCTTTAGAGAATATCACTTCAATGTTTCCATAGGAGCTGTTCGCTTTTAGAGTCTTTGGAGATTCCCCATCGGCCAGCTATATTAGCCTGTTTATATGAGAACAACATTTTATGCGGCAGGTATAAAGAATAGGGGTGATTTATTAAAAAAACATAATTTTATCCGTATCTTATATTCAAGAAATGTCTTTTTTCAAATTTCCCTGAATCTGAAGAGTTTAAAAGTTAAAACATCTTACCACTAAGATGTTTTACGGAAATAATCTCAAAGAGTTTGTAGTCATAGCAACATTAGCAACAAACTCTTTGAGATTAATTCCGTAACGAAGACTAGAGGACACCGCCTAAAACTGGTAGAAAAAAAATTTGAACACAAGGGGCGAAGGGTGTTCTTCTCAGTTTGCGCGGTTAGGGTCTGGAACTCACTGCCTCAAGCGATAATTTCCGCAATTAATATGGAATCATTCAAGAGGCTTTTGGACGAAATGTACAAGGGTACAGGTACTCTTAGGAATGAGAACACTCATGGACTATACACACACACACAACAGGTTGGACTTGATGGACTTATGTCTTTATTCAACCTCAAATACCATGTTACTATGTTACTACTCCCTGTAGAAAACTGTAATGGTTTGTGTAATATTATTTAATTTTAATAAAGGAAATCTTTTGATTTGCTCTCATAATCGACTCCATTTAAATTTGCCTTCTTCCTTCCTTAAATATTGCAGGACAAGTAGATCTCATCTGTATCTTTAACTACTCCCCCTGGAATCTGACTTATTCAGATAGTATTGGCACATGATTGTCACAGGCTTTGACATCTGGGCTGTGATTGAAAATCTTACATCCCCTTTCTATTCCATGCATTAAACAAGATCAACACCACATAATGTTTTTTTCTGGGGACAGGATAAAGCATTAGTTTTGTTCACTGAAAATGCTCCAGTGGATGGTCTATAAGTCTCATATTTGGTCTCATATTTGAATGTGTTTTTTAAACATTGTCAAATGCAAGGGCTGCTGTAGAGTTTATATATTTCAAATATCAAGCTTTATATATTTATATAAAAATCTGCTGCTATTAAAAATGAGTTTTATTACTGCCTGTGTCTACATTAGGGACTTGTATCCCCACTTCCTGTCACTGGGAGAGAAAAGATAATGGGAGGAATTTATCAAAACCTGAGCAGACAGAATCTGGAGCCATTGCCCTTGACAACCAATCAGCTTCTCTCTTCAATTTGTTCCGTTAAGATTTGAAAGTGAACGAGAGAAGATTGGTTGCCATGCACAGCTGGTCCAGATGTTATATGCTCTAGTTTTGATCAATTCCATTCAATAAGTGTACATTTTTCAAAGGTAGACAGACAGCAGTAAAACTTGACAGAGATACCAAACCTTCTCTACTCTGTCCAAAACTAAACACAACGCCACTTTAAAATCAATCTAAAGGAAGAAAAAGTATCTTTCACTACAAATGGCAAAACTTCTTTACTAAAACAAAACTGAATGTCATAGAACATGGATGATTTATTCCATACTTAATACCCATCTACTGAATATGCTTTGTTTTTTTGTTTCCATTGTTTTTAAATTGGAAATTTCGCTTTATTGCATACAATATGTATAAGAAATTAATATCTACAATAAAAACGTATATTACCTTGAGATCCACAACTACCTAAGCTGATACAAAGAGAAGAGAGGTGGTTTTGTAGAGATTCTTGGCAAGGCAAAGTGCACTGTAAATTTTGCACAACATAAAGCATTATGGACAGCTCTGATAAATATATTTTCATATCTCTGTGCGCACTTTCGGTGTCTGCCTTTGCTTCAGTTATGAAAAAATAAATTGCATCAATTAATAACTGTTCTATGAATGAAGCTATGTAGTATTTATGAGAACAACCCCCTACACAGAAAACATGAGCTGTACTGTGTATCCAAGCAAAAGTAGTGCAGATCTGTTCATTTAGTTATATATACTCAGGGGCCCATTTATGTGAAAATAACTTTCTCCAGTGGTTTATTTGCTTTAGACCTATGTAGTCTCATTGTACCAATTTTCTAAAATAACATTACAGATGGTTCTATTTTTTATTTTACCCTGGAGTAATCGCTTCCTGAAAAAACATTAGCATCTGGTGCTTCTCCTATCCCACTTAAATATGTATCTGAAATATAAGTTAGACATGGAAAATGCCATTACAATGAATTGGTTCAGGATTGCCGTCTCAGCCTGTCTGATCTAAATGGTAACGCAGACTGAAAAGGTATCTGAGCTGCTAAGAGTCCATTTAGAATGTGCTTAGCACACAATTCCCTCTATTGGATTTGTTAAGCTGAAATCATCAGACCATTAGAATGAACAGTAAAACTGTTAACATTTCATGCAAGGTTCACTTTCAAGTGTCACTACCATATATCGAAGTGCTGAGATTGATAAGTAAAATAAAAGGGCAGATGTCTTTGCATAATTTGCAATTACGTTTATAAGATGTACTGCACATATGACTTTTATGACAATTCCTCCAAAAATATTGCCAGAGAATGGAGAGGTGTTAGTCTTGATGCTAATCAGATTTGATCCCAGTGTCAGCTTGCTAATAAAAAAAGACATACAGTATGTCCTTTGTAGGGAGCAAGTGCTAGAACTAGTGCCATAGCAGCCTACCGGCTGTACCAGAAGTACACTTCACCCACTGACAACAAACTGGCAGTTGATCACTTTTGTGTGTGGGCTGTTACACCATACATGCTTCAAAATATACATAGTAGGGATAAGCTTTTGGTTTGGGTCAACCATGAGTTTGACCCAAACTCAGCCATTTGAAGTTTGAGAAAATGGAGAACTAATGTGCCCATTTGCCACTATAGCAACTAATTACCAATCATATACATCCTGGCCTTTCAACTGTGATCAGGTGGCTTAGAGAGGCCAAAAATAGGGATTTTCTTATGTGCCATGGCCCTCCCTTTAAAGGTCAGGGTTTGCAGCAGCCTTTTGTTCATGTGTGTGAAGAGGGACTTGGAGTAGATAGGGACAGCTGTCAGAGTGTTGTTTGCATGGAGAGCGTTGTTATTATACCGTGCTGTTAACCTGTGCTATATACAGTACAGCAGGGGTATGCAACTCTGAAGAGGTGCCGAAATACCTGAACAACAGGGTAAAGATAAAATGGTAATAAAGATAACTTAGCAAGGCCCGATTTAAAAAGTAAGAGTAGTAGAGTAAATACAGTCTAACCATTGGTAACCCCTACCCACAAATCTTTTTCTGCTGATACACACGGCCGCTCACAGTCCTAAACCATTTCTGTCACTATCTAGCAACACAGATCATCTACAGAACAGCCAAGAAAGTAGTGGGAAGGATCTTCTTTTTCTTCCTCTGACCAATTATAACATCCTTCCTGAACTCCACCCAGCTCTCTTCTCCTCCCCAGTGTTGGCTCCCCCGTCCGACTGCTATCTGACAAGAGTAGTGATGCTGCCTTCACTACTCCTGTCAGCAAGGAGGAAGAGACAGCATACCCGGTCGTGATTTACCCAACGCATGCATGTGATCGACCCCCCCAATAGTGTACTGTTGAAAATTCAGGGGTATTTCAAGGAGAAGATTTTAAAACCAAGGAAAACTCTGAAAGTGGTATAAATTAAATCAAAGAAATGAGGAAGGATGGCTAAAATAGCCATAAATATTCATGCAAAATAAGGTCATATGAATACCAATATATTTTTTGAATATTCCAACAAGTGAGCAGTCACCAATGCTGCAGCAACTCTCCCATGTGTGACATACTCACCTCACCAGGATCATTAGCACAGACTTAAAGTTGTCTCAACAGCCCGTTCTTGCACTCAAACTCCCAGGACATATGCTCTGTGGCAGAAGACGCAGCAACAATTGGACCTGGCTAGGGGAAGAGGGGGAAAGGCAGCCACAAGGAAGAACGTTAATAGTCCAAGCTCCATAGTCTGTATTGCAGCTCGCTTGCTGTATGGAGCCTCCAAACAACTATTTCTGAGCTCACTTGTCTGTGCTGGAAAGTCACTGCAAGCATTATTCTTCTAAAAGCTGACTGAAGGAGAAGCTGCCCACACCTCTTCCCAGCTTTCTCTTCCTCCCACAGCGTTGGCTTGCTTCTCCGGCTGCATTAACACAGGTGTAGTGGCACTGCTATCACTACTCCTGTCAGTGAGGCAGTACAGACACCAAAACATGGTCACAATCTACCCATCACTTGACTGTGATTGACAGGTAGATTGTGATTGACCTGTTGCCAAACCTTGCAGTGCAGTATTATATTGTGCTACAATATACGGCTACATGATTCACTGTGTTGTATTGTGATACATCACTGTGAGTTACAGTCTGTTAGGATTCCATATTAATATGTACCTACTTCTGTGTTCACAGTGCAAGGACCCAACAGTCCTTTTTAGGTCTACCTTTTTGTTTGTGCCAGCAACAACTTCAATTGCTTTTTAACAACTTTTTTTGGCATGTTATCAGAGATTTATTTTTAATTTTTTTCACATTTTCATATTTTTTTTTAAATTTCAGTTAGTTTTAAAAAAAAGCAAACACAAAATAAAGGGTTTGGGGTTTAGGGTTTTAGGGTTGTGATTTATGGTTTAGTGTTTTTTGAGTAAGATGTGGTTTTTTTTTAACCCCTTCATGACTTAGCTTGTTTTTAGTTTCTGTTCGTTAATGACTGACGCACTTTTAAAATTTTTGCTGTGTGATTCTTCCACTGCAGTAATGTACTTTCTTACTATGTGCACCCACACATATTATATATTGTTTTTTAGAGGACAGATAGGGCTATATATTTATATCTTATATGTGTGCCTAATGCCTTACATAGGATGAATAAAATATAAAAAAGTGGGGGGAAAAACGTAACGTAAAGACAACACTTTTTCCCCAGTTTTGATTATTATTTAGAAAATAGAACAGCTAAAAAGAAGCATTAAAATAAACTAATTTAACTTTCCTTTATTTGTAAATATCTTATATCCCTAAGACTTCAGAAAAAAATCTGTACTTTTTAGCCTAAAACTAATAGCTAACATTGACATTTTTTTCTCTAAAAGCTAATAGTGGTCACTCAGCATACAATGTCACTGTCACTAAGGGGTCTATTCACTAAGCTGCCGAAGGATCTAGTGGTAGCTGCGGCTGATCCTTTGGCTAGCTTCGGCCCCAGGACCCCTTCGGTTCAGTAGAACCGAAGGTCTGCTGTACGGGCTATTCACTATAGCCCGTACGGCTCCCGAAGTTGGCCGAGCGGCTCAGTTGAGCCGAGGTGAAAGCCGAAGCTGGCTGAGCAGCTGGCCATTGGCTGGCCAACATCCTGCTTCAGACAGCTGGGCGGAGCCAGCCGCCATCTCACTGCTTGCTCCGGCCACTTGCAGAGAGATCAGCGTCCCTGGTTACCAGGTAACCAGGGACGCTGTCATTACACACTGAGAACTAGGCCGGGCCCCTATGATATCACAGCGGCCTCTCCGTGTTCTCAGTGTGTAATGACAGATGGCGTCCCTGGTTACCTGGGAGGCTCTGGGAGTCTAATACGGCTCCCGGCTGCCCGGGCGAGTAACACTTTCTCTCGAGCAGAGTAAACCTTTCCTTGCAATCTGTTTTTTTTTTCTTAAATGGGGCCGCTGGCCGCCCTTAGTCAGCAAAAAAAAACACCATAGGAATGCACAGCTAGATTCCTATTGGCTATTTGACTTTGCAATAGCCAATAGCAAACTAGCTATTTCACCCGCCCACTGCTGCTGTCAATCAGCAGAGGGGGACCTGTAGTTCTCCATCAGGTCCCCCTCTGGTGATTGACAGCAGCAGAGGGCGGGTGCAATAGCTAGTTTCCTATTGGCTATTGCAAAGTGAAATAGCCAATGGGAAACTAGCTATGCATTCCTATGGTGTTTTGTTTTTGTTTGTTGACGGCAGCAGAACCGCCTGGCCAATAGAAAACAGTTGGGCGGAGCTAGCTGTCACTGCTAGCTCCGCCCAATCATTTTCTATTTTATTATTTCTACTTTTTTAACTGTTTTTCTATTCTGCTCGGTACCACAGAGGTACCGAGCAGAATAGCCGAGCCGAATGCCGCTATTCACTCACTGCTGTTCGGCATCTATGAGAATAGGCCGAACAGCAGCTAGAAGCCTGCCGGAGCTTAATGAATAGACCCCTAAGTGTCACACTTAGTAACAGCGGTATACTTTGAACATCGCTGTCATGAGGTGGTTACGTTAAAAAAATGTATCCCTTAAGGTGAAAAACAAATGCAGCTCGGCTGCAGATTTTCATTGTAAGGGGTTAATTTTTATAATAATGATAGTATAAAATATATTTATATATATAATTTTTATTTTTTACATTTATTTGTACTTTTTTACACTTTACACTATTTGTTAAAAACAGTTTTCACTTTGATTTTCTTTATTTTTAATTATATCAAGCAGTCATTGTGAATTGATCTCTCTATGACTGCTTTATAATGTAATTAATTAATTTTTGGTTATTATTAGGCTGCTCCAAACTTAGGAACAGCCAATAATAACCTTAGTGACACTGATCCTGACAGCATGTCAGGATCAGTGTCAGTAAAGGCTTCTGATCGTTCCCAGAATGATCAGAAGCCTGCAACATTGTTTCAGAATAGAATAACAAAGCTTTCTCTTCTGAAACATTGTAGAAAAAAAGTCAGTACACATTGGGATCCTGATCTGTACCAGCTGTCAAACAGTGACAGCAAGTGCGGTAAATAAAAAGGGATCGGGTGTCTGAAAAAACTTAACTCTTTCATTAATGGATGCCTCAATACTGAGGCATCCATTAATGAATGGTAACTGCTGATTATCAGTGGTTACCGGCATTCCACAGCCCCAAATAGCTGATCACGTACAGTGGACGTGATCAGTCATTTGGGCACTTTGTGGCGGGGACATACAGTGTATGTTTTCCATCACGAAGGGGTTAATATACATTTACTAAGGTCCTTTATTTTTTGGGGGGAGGAGGGAGGCTCAACATTGCCATGGCTGCTAAATATGTTAAGCAATCCCCTGTATAATGAATACAGGGGATTGCTTAACATATTTAGCAGCCATGGCAATAGGGCATTGAGGATGTGGTGTTTTGGTGCACTTAACATGCTGATTAGGTACACTAGCCTCTACCATACTAATCTGTGTTGATATGTTGCAAACAAAGAGCAGCTTTGCCTGTGTCAGGGACAAGTTAATGTTGAGCCTCCCTCCTCCCCCCAAAAAATAAAGGACCTTAGTAAATGTATATTAACCCCTTCGTGATGGAAAACATACACTGTATGTCCCCGCCACAAAGTGCCCAAATGACTGATCACGTCCACTGTACGTGATCAGCTATTTGGGGCTGTGGAATGCCGGTAACCACTGATAATCAGCAGTTACCATTCATTAATGGATGCCTCAGTATAGGTCTAGGAGGCCTAAAGGGAGAGGCGAATGTTCTTCACACACAGCTAGTAAGTTGCTTTGTTCAGCAGGGCAAGGCAGTGGTAGGGCCACACCTTGAAAGGCAAGTCACTTCTGTCCTTTCTTTGTGGCAGTGGTTATTCTTACACACAGAGCATACAGAGGAGGTCATGGAGTGGATGCACCCTTTTCTTCTTCCTCTTCTACAAGGACATCATGAGTAACTCAATGCAAGAGGATGCTTAAGAACTCTTGTTATCAGGTGTGGAGTAAAAGAGCACCAGGAGCATAGAGGGAGGATTCAACAGTCAGGAGCACACCAGGAACCAACACTCCCCACATGTGCCTATGCAATGGCCCGGTCAAAACCCTGCCATACTGTTTTGCAGTTGGTACGCCTGGGGACACTGGGCCAGAGATTTTATTAGCAACTCAGGGGTAGGCCGAGAAGTGGCCGACTATGATATACACACTAGTCCTTCGGTCCGAGTTCGTGGCAGGGAACCGACTCACTCCGGCGCCGTCATCTGGCTCCTCTCACCTCCAGGGTTTAAGCCGCAACATTCAATTGCCCAGCGTTCGAGCAAGGAGGAACACGCTGGTCAAGTCTTCTAACTCCCCTTCACTGAACCTTTCTCCTCCCAAAGACATTGCTGACAGGCAGACTGCACCACCCTGCTAACTAAGCCAGAGACCAAGCTCCCTGGAGAGATTGCTTTAACACACTGCTGCAGCTGAAGGATTTACCATACTGCACCACCCTGCTAACTAAGCCAGAGACCAAGCTCCCTGGAGGGATTGCTTTAACACACTGCTGCAGCTGAAGGATTTACCATACTGCTGAACTGCAAGTACAGGTGAAACTCGATTAATTAGAATATCGTGCAAAAGTTCATTTATTTCACTAATGCAACTTAAAAGGTGAAACTAATATATGAGATATACTCATTACATGCAAAGCAAGATAGTTCAAGCCGTGATTTTCATAATTGTGATGATTATGGCTTACAGCTCATGAAAACCCCAAATCCACAATCTCAGAAAATTAGAATATTACATGCAATCAATAAAACAAGGATTGTACATAGAACAATATCGGACCTCTGAAAAGTATAAGCATGCATATGTACTCAGTACTTGGTTTGGGCCCCTTTTGCAGCAATTACTGCCTCAATGCGGCGTGGCATGGAAGCTATCAGCCTGTGGCACTGCTGAGGTGTTATGGAAGACCAGGATGCTTCAATAGCGGCCTTCAGCTCTTCTGCATTGTTCGGTCTCATGTCTCTCATCTTTCTCTTGGCAATACCCCATAGATTCTCTATGGGGTTCAGGTCAGCCGAGTTTGCTGACCAATCAAGCCCATAATCCCACGGTAATTGAACCAGGTTTTGGTGCTTTTGGCAGTGTGGGCAGGTGCCAAGTCCTGCTGGAAAATTAAGTCAGCATCCCCATAGAGCTCGTCTGCGGAAGGAAGCATAAAGTGCTCCAAAATCTCCTGGTAGACGGCTGCGTTGACCCTGGACTTAATGAAGCACAGTGGACCAACACCAGCAGATGACATGGCTCCCCAAATCAACACAGACTGTGGAAACTTCACACTGGACTTCAAGCATCTTGCAGTGTGTGCCTCTCCATTCTTCCTCCATACTCTGGGTCCTTGGTTTCCAAATGAGATGCAAAATTTGCTCTCATCAGAAAAGAGGACTTTGGACCACTGAGCAACAGACCAGGTCTGTTTTTCTTTAGCCCAGGTAAGACGCTTCTGACGTTGTTTGTTGTTCAGGAGTGGCTTGACAAGAGGAATACGACATTTGAAGCCCATGTCCAGGATCCGTCTGTGTGTGGTGGCTCTTGATGCACTGACTCCAGCCTCAGTCCACTCCTTGTGAAAGTCCCCAACACTTTTGAATGGCCTTTTCCTGACAATCCTCTCCAGGCTGCGGTCATCCCTGCTGCTTGTGCACCTTTTTCTTCCACACTTTTCCCTTCCACATAACTTTCTATTAATGTGCTTTGATACAGCACTTTGGGAACATCCAACTTCTTTTGCAATTACCTTTTGAGGCTTTCCCTCCTTATGGAGGGTGTCAATGATGGTTTTCTGCACAACTGTCAGGTCAGCAGTCTTTCCCATGATTGTGATTCCTACTGAACCAGACTGAGAGACCATTTAAAGGCTCAGGAACCCTTTGCAGGTTTTATGGCTTAATTAGCTGATTAGAGTGGGACACTTTGAGCCTAGAATATTGCACCTTTTCACAATATTCTAATTTTCTGAGATTGTGGATTTGGGGTTTTCATGAGCTGTAAGCCATAATCATCACAATTATGACAAATCACGGCTTGAACTATCTTGCTTTGCATGTAATGAGTCTATCTCATATATTAGTTTCACCTTTTAAGTTGCATTAGTGAAATAAATGAACTTTTGCACGATATTCTAATTATTCGAGTTTCACCTGTATAGCAACTATATCTCTGCCTGTGCCTGTTTGCAAAGCTGTCTCCTACAGCAACCATATCTCTGCATGTGACTGTTTGTAAAGCTGTCTCCTACAGCAACCATATCTCTGCATGTGACTGTTTGTAAAGCTGTCTCCTACAGCAACCATATCTCTGCATGTGACTGTGTGCAAGCTGTTTCCACTAGCAACCTTATCTCTGCACGTGACTGTTTGCAAAGCTGTCTCCTACAGCAACCATATTTCTGCCTGTAACTGTTTGCAAGTTGTCTCCAATATCAACCATATTTCTGCATGTGACTGTTTGCAAAAAGAAGGAAAAAAAAACAAAAAAAAAACACACAGCACTCTTTCAGGGATGCAGGGCGTGCGTGGGTGCAAATGGTGTGGGTTGCTGCTCAAAAAACAGGAGGCGGACCCTGTGAACGTAATACTGAGGCACTCAAAGCGCAAATCCGAAAGTATAACTGGTGTGATTTGGATGAAAAATATTTGAAGAAAGTGAAGAACTTACTTGTGGTGTCAGAAATCCGGGAGCGGTGGCGATTCTGGTGCTGCAGGAAATGCTGTTTAATATTGTTCAATTTACGGTGTTCTCCAGGTGAAGGAGAAGGGGTGAAACAGGACTTGTCCTAGGGGTTGGCCATGGCGGCTGGGAATGGTATCGTCAAATGTAGTGGTGAGCTCAGAGGTCGAGGGCTGAAGCAGATAGAGACTGAGTGCTGTGTGTGCCGAAGGGCTGATAAGGAAGCTGCCTCTGGTCTTAGCTGCGATATTTGTTTTAAATGTAATGGAGAGAAAGTGACAGTCGGTTAAGGGGGGGGGGGGGGGTG
>NW_017306804.1:149281-184257 GCF_000935625.1 Nanorana parkeri
CGTGTAACATGAGCAACTAGTTTCGAGGAGATCCTCTTTCTCAAGCTCGAAAATAAAAAGTGGGTAACATTGGCGGGAGAATCGCCGTGTTTAAAAATAAACAGTGGGCGGAGTTTTGCAGGTGAAGTGTGCTGCGGTCAGCAGCTGTGCTGCTGTGTTCTGCTGGCTTGAGCTGAAGTTGAACACTGTTTTGTGTATTGTAGTCTGTGGTTTTGGAACAATTGCGCCTAAGCCTACAGAATTGACTTTTAGGAATATTTTGTATCCATCTCGGGTGGTGGCCACTCTGGAAATGCACCTAGAAGTTGCCTCCAGTGGGTTTCACATGATTGTTGGTAGTGATGGACGTGCCATCAAAGGAAAGTTCTAGGTCTAGAAAGACTATTTTGGATGGATTGGTTGCATGTGTAAAGGAGAGTCCTAATCTGTTATTGTTACAGTGTGTGACGAATTCCAACAGAGCCTTGGTGGTCCCTCCCCAAATAATGATAATGTCGTCAATAAAATGACCATAGAAAATGAGGTGTTGGGCGAATGGATTATTGTCCCATATGTATTTTTCCTCCCAAAACCCCATGGTGAGATTAGCATAGCTAGCGGAGTAGTTAGCGCCCATAGCTGTGCCACGGATTTGTAAGTGAAATTTGTCAAGGAAGGCAAAATAATTGTGCTCAAGTGTAAACTTGGTACACTTGACGATGAACTGAGCTTGTTTGTGGTGTAGTGTGGAGTGGGAGGACAAATAATGCTGTAGTGCGTTGATGCCTACATCATGTGGGATGGAGGTATAGAGGGAAGTGACATCTAATAATAGCCAAGAATATGTGGGGTCCCATGTGTATTGTGAGAGTGTTTGGATTAGATGGCCGGAGTCTTTTATGTATGAAGGTAAGTTGGCGACTAGGGGTTGCAAGAAGTGGTCAATGTAGACCGATAATCCACTGGTGAGACTATTAGTGCTGGCTATTATTGGGCGTCTAGGAGGTGTACTGGCGTTTTTGTGGATTTTAGGCAGATGATAGAAGTAGGGAGTTTGGGGATATTGGGGATATAAAAAGCTCTCTCTTTTTTAGTGAGAATGTTGTCTTCCGTGGCTGTTTCGAGAAGGTGAAATAATTCTGTTTGGTAAATGGTAAGGGGATCGGATGTTAGGGAGATGTAAGTGGACTCGTCACCCAAGAGTCTGTGAGCTTCGTTCACGTAGTCAGGCCGATCCTGAATAACAATGCCACCAACCATATCTGCTTGTTTAATGACTATATTGTTGATGGTGAGTTCTTTTAGGGCGGAAGTTTCGGCGGGCCTCAAATTGTATCGAGGTTCAGCCTTGTGACACATGGAAAGGAGGTCTGAGTATGTGACGTGATAAAATATGTCTATGAAGGAACCTTTGGAATTATGGGGGTAGAAAGTGGATTTGGGTTTGAAGGGTGTGTGGCTGATGTCAGACTCAGTGAGCGTGTCTAGTGTGTAATCAAAGGATGAGTGGGGATCAGCCAAGTCATAGAGGGCTTCTAGTGCCTCAAGGCCTGAATCGGTGGTGGAGTCCATGGGACTGGGTTCATGGTGAGAAGGTGATTTGGGAAGGATATTTTTATTGCAATAATGTCTTTTAAGTGTTAGTTTACGGGTGAATTTGTTTAAGTCTACAAACAGGGTGAATGGATTTGGTTTGACAGTTGGGGCAAAATTGAGGCCTTTTTGAAGTAGGGATATCTCATGGGTGCTGAGTATGTGGTTGGATAGATTGAAAATCTTTACTGTGGAGGGTCCTGGGTGATTATTTTTCCTTTTGTGTACGTTTTTTCACCTCTTCTGATAATTTTTTGTAGTTTGGGTGGGTGTGGGAAACCCAGACCTAAAAAAGTCCTGTTTCACCACTACTCCTTCACCTGGAGACCACCGTAAATTGAACAATATGACACAACACTTCCTGCAGCGCCAGAATCGCAACCGCGCCCGGATTTCTGTAATTTCTTCACTTTCTTCAAATTATTTTTCATCCAAATCACACCATTTATACTTTCGGATTTGCGCTCTCAGTGCCTCAGTATGTGACTGTTTGCAAAGCTGTCTCCAACAGCAACCATATCTCTGCATGTCACTGTTTACAAGTTGTCTCCAATAGCAATGTACTGCTGCACCTGGTTCCTGTGACATCACAAGCTGGCATGCCCCCATTCAGCCCTGCTCTGCTTGATTGACAGTGGGTCCTGGCAGGAGCTCAGAGATTAAGTGGAAAAGACTACAGGCACACTGTGCATGAACACAGCATTCTGAATGTCTCAGGGAGGAAGCAGGAACACAAACTGACCATGCTAGCACAGATCTGCTTCTGTGCCTAGTGTAGTCAGGAAGGGCTTCCTACACAAGGGGAGTGGCAGGGTCACCAGGTATTTGTGGAGCCTTGTGATCCTTATCTAAATGAAAGCTACATATTTTTCAATTGTAAGGAGCTAAGGAATGTAGTCCATAATTTTCATAATTAAGATTAACATACACTTTTAAATAGTAATCTATCATGGGGAGCATTTCCTGCCTGTTCCCAGGTTGTATGAGAGTCCTCTGTATATCCTAAATTGCTATTTTATTAGGGGAAACCTGGGTGTGTCCTAATGCATGGCCTGGCTAACTGGATCAGAACAATTTTTGCAAGGATCTTGAGAGATACTGTATATCCACCATACTCCAATCTTTTAGATGACCCGTCAAAATGCTTATAATTAGGGATGCACAGATACTTTTTGAGTACCAGTGCAGATACTTGGCATTTTCATGAGAACTACCAGGGTTGCAGAGGTTACAGCTGGGACCTGGCTCTGGCGCTCCACCACTGTCCTGAAATCATTAGTCTGTATTGTTTTAGAAAAACTGTCACATGACAATAAACAAAAATGTATCAGTACTCATACCTGTAAGTACTCGGCAAGTACCAGTACTCGTACTCACAAAACTGGTATCTGTGCATCACTTTATTTATATTTATAAAAACAAAATTGTACATTAAAACAGAGATGTACAAATCCCGGGAGCTCCGTGTGCTCCTTACAAATGACAGCTGCCTCCTAATTTTTGAATTTTTCTCTAGTGTAGTCTTGGAGCTCAAAAGTATCGGTACATGTACTCGTACTTGTACCGAGTACTGTACTTGGTATCTGTGCAACCCTACTTATAATATACCCTGGCATGCAGCACACTAACCTGATCTGCTATCTGCTCATACTTTGCGCCCACTACCTATACCAAGGTGGGGAAGACTTGGGAAATGTTAGTTCACTAAATGCATGAAATATATATATTATTTTTAATATGACTTCTCTCTGTAAATGGATTTGCATTTTTTGAGCTTCAGCTTTAGCAGGTCCCTTTATTATAGGGACAACAGTAGCTAGCTCATAAAAACAAACAATCTGACTGTCTACTTCCAAAGGCAACACTAAATTCAGTATTTTTTATGACATGCTACAGTTATGCTACAGTTATTAAACTACACTATTGTTTATTTGCTTGTTTGTTGGTTGGCATGCAAAATTCAATTTTCAGTTGGATGCCCAGAGAATGCTATATACAGCTGCTGAGTAGAATAGCACAAAAAGTTATAATGCTTCCAGCATAGACTTTAATGGTATTTTTTTTAAATAAATCATTCAAGCATATTAAATGGTTTCCACTTTAATTAAGGGATTTGGAAAGCCCTTTATTGTATTTTAACTAATGGTGCTCACCTTTATGCAATCCTTGCATTCAGGTGTTTTAGTTTAGCATGAAAGTGGAGTTTATAGGGGGATTGAGCTTATAGCTGTTTACAGAAGTGTTTGGCACCACTGAGTTGCAAATTCAGATGCCTAACATCTGTAACCTTAAGCCAAAACAACTGATTAGTGAGGTCCAGGGCATTGCGAGGAAAATTTCTGGGATGCCCCTCTGCTTCATCGAAGTAGGCGCTGTAATTTTTATACTTGAAGAAGTGGATATATGGCATTGGATTCCCTGAAAATGTTCTTAATACCACCAAATAGGGAAAAGACCATATGGATGGACATTGTCTGAACTCTACACTGACAGCTTCTGACAGCTCCTGACACTCCAGAGGTCTTAGGATCCTTCAGTAATCACGTCCGATACACTGTGTATATGATGTAAGTATGCTGAGGGACATACCATCGCTACAGTGTATGAGGAGACAGGCTAGAGATAGTGCTGTAACAGCTAGCAGGCTGTCAGGTTCAGGTGAGTATAACTTTGTAATTTTACACTCTTTTGTTTCAATTAGATAATTTTTATTAATTATTTTTAAACCTCCACAGCATAAACATTTTCAGCATAAACAAAATCAAACAAATATGTATAAAACAAAGCAAAAAAGAAAAAGAGGAAAAAAAACATAAAACCAGGGGCACATTGTTGTAGCGCATATAAAAAAAAAGCATCATTAGGCGGATCCCGTATTAGTCAGAAATAACATTAATGTTCAAATACTAAAAATATGGTTGCTTCATCTAGAACGATAATTCTACCATTTAGACCATAATTGAGAGTGCTTGTTATTCTGTCCTCTATATTGATATGTGATGTGCATTTACTCTACAATTCTATCCAGTTCATAAATGCACTCTGTCAGAGTGGATTTCTGTTATTTTGCACTCTAGCTGAAAACGATCACTTTACCCTTGTAGTGTGAGGATAGCCCAACTGCAAAGAGTTGAGATTAATTTTCCCGGAATTCTTCTTTAACCTCCCTGGCGGTATTCCCGTGTGTGGCTCAGGGTTAATTTTCAGTACCAAGAGCGGTAACCCCGAGCCACACTCGGGATTGCGCAAAAGTGTCACTTACCTTGTCCATACCAGCCCGCGATATCCTCTGCTCTGTTCGCCTGGCAATGCCGGCATTCAGCTTCGTTTTCGGGCGTCACAGCATGGGGCGGAGCCGGCGGGAAATTCAAAAGTGCAAACATAACATTTACACAGAATACACACACCATATATTTTTATAAACACAAGAACAGTTGTTTGTAATGGTAAGGGTACATTGTGATCGACTGACTTTGACCAAGTATTATCCTATAGCATGTTGTAATATAGCAGCATCACCCAGTATCCCCAGTTGTTTATTTATATTTCAGCAGCCAGGGATCTCTGTTTTAGGAGCAGTAGTAAGCATTGTCAGGCAGCAGGTCATCATAGTGACAGGGAAACATCATTGGATGGCAGGAAAACATAACTGGACGGCGGGTCCTCATGACTAAGGATGATATAATTGACACTAGATTTACAGCAGGGGGAAATTGTTTACATTTTTGTAATTTTATTAAAGGATTTTATTAAAGGATGTTGTGTTTATTTACATTTCATTTTTTGTGGGGACTGAGTAATAAGTCTTTTTCCGTCCCCTTGCAAAGTACCTTCCCTATGTTGAAAATCATGTAGCATGGTATATTAAAAGAAGGGGGCTGCACTTTGCTTCCCTCCCTTTTCTGACCATCCAGGCTGCATTCCTAGTCAGAATTTTAGGGGGAAACACATAGTTTTTTTTTCACTGTCACTTTTAGATAATACTGTTCTGTAATTGTAGCTTTAAGGCATTTTCCAAGTATGCTATTTAAAGGATTTCTGTAGTTCCTATGTTGCCCTTTAAGTCACATAAAAAGGCCTTTTCTCTGCAGAACGATATTTTTTCAAAAAAAAGTTTTCCCCCCCCCCATGGCAGTGCCCAGCTCCCATGCCTCTTTTTCAACAATAGATTGCCTTTTAGCCTTCAAAAAATGCCGGAATAAAATAGCTAATTTTCTCTCAGACTTCAATTGGGTTTGCTGGTACATTCAGTGTTCACACACTTCTCACTGGGTTTACCGAACCTACAGCAAACCAAACCTGGCCTGAATTATTCATCATTAATTGACATCTGCATGCTAAATAAACCTTTTTTTAAGGGCATTCTACACAGCTTTGATTATAAGAACACTTACACTATATGGATTAAACATACACTTTAAATTTACAAAGTGCATCTGCTATCTACTATAGCAAATGTTTACCACCTAAAATATATATTTGCATCTATTAAAGGACCAATGATTATCTTAAATATACTGTACATCGCTCTATGTAGTTAACTGTCATCTTTGCCTACCTGTGGCACTTAATTTCTCAGTGATCTGCCATGGGATTGATGGAGTTTTGTTTAAATTTTATCTTTAAATCTCTCTATCTGTCAGTCATTATATTTATTTTTCCACAGTTCTATTATATAATGGTGTTTGCTTTGTGTTTAAAAAATGTGTGTTTCTTCACAGATTCTTTACTATTTTTTAATTCTCTCTTATCTGGACCCTGACTCAGAAGCATACATTTCCTATCTGGGAGTGAATTCTACCTCATTGTGAATTTTGCCATTATAATAGGAGGAACTTTAAGAAGCCAGCAAGCTACTGATCACAAATGTGTGAATTGCGTAAGTTTGTCAAATGTTTAGCACATAGAAACCTGCTTTTTGGTTGGATGCACCAAATAATAGTTACATTTGAATAGTATGAAATGAAAGATGTGACTAGTTCAGCAATTGCAAGTGTAACGTTTCACACAATAAGTCTCACAATCTGCGTCAAATAAATAATGGTCCAGAAAATGAGTTTGTCAACATTTGGCACAATAGAGATTTGCTTTAGTGCACCAAGAGGATGATGGCACAAGATATTTCTACATTCTACTACACACCAAATAAACTAAATGCTTTGTGACATAATAGTTTATTGTAACATGTAATGTATCAAACTAACATGTCATATGTGACAATTTGCATTCCTTAACAACCACCAATCTTAGTTTATCTGGCTCATTATGTTTCTTTTATTATTATTATTATTAGTAGTAGTAGTATTAAACAGCCCTTTACTATTCTGTTAACAATTTGGATACTATTTAAAATACTTGTTACTGCAAGTAAGAAAAGACATCACCTGTGACTACATGGTACTAAACCGTGTAAGTATAATTAAAAGGTAATTTAGCAAGTAGCAAAATATCTGTTTTAAAATATTTTGATGGATGCACGAATCTTTAGACTTTTGGAATGCATGAAGACTTGGGGGCAGCTGATTCAATGTGGTGTCACTGTTGCAGAGCTTGTATATTACTTTGGAGCCAGAGAATGGCTGTTTTCAAAAATAGCTTCTAAAAAGGTATTTTTACTTTATGTCAGAATCCATTTAAATCAGTTAACATGCATCCCTTGTGTTTATAACAGCTCTTATAATCTTCCATTACTCAGGCAGAGAAGGTGAAAATGTTACAATAAAATCCAGGGATCCAGATGTAACATTGTAAACTGACATTTTTTCCCTATTTGCGTGGGATAACAAATAACGCTTTCTTCTAAAATAAAAGACATTGAAGCCCTTTGGTCAATCCATTACTGCAAATAGAAGAGATTTGATGTGTGGCTCAGAAATGCAATGGGAATGAAAACTGCTGATGCATCTTTTATCACAGCAATTACCAAAAGGTTATACATGGCACACTCAGATAAAAATCTGCAAAATGCTAAACCATTGATGTAAGAATTGAATGCAGATAAGGGTTCTCTATTTTAAATTACAAGTGAAGATTAAATTCTGGTGTCTGGAGATTGAAAAATCAGCAGTGTGGGTTTCTCTGATTTGTATACCACAAACTAGCAAAAGCTTAATGAATACTGCACAGCAGCCGAAGGATGAAATGTCTGGCATCTGACAAGTCACGTTGAGACACTTAGGCACTGGAAGCTGGGAGTGATTAAATACAGCTACAACAGGCTATATACAATACAGAGATGTACAGTTTGAATGCCTAGGTATTTGCTGTGACTGAGCCAGGGATGTATGGTTTGACCATGCAGTTTACACAAATGATCATTACCTTTTTTTAATAGGTTATACCCTGTTGACTATACTGTATATGGTAACATTTGAAGGCTTTTTTCAATACTGTGAATGAATCTAAAGTGTTATTGGTAGATTGCCTAAACTGTTAGGCTGTTGCTATTAAAAGGAGTCTGAAAGTGGTTGAAATGTCCTGAAATATGATCAGCATAACAGTATTATTACTCAGTTAAATATTAACGCGATTCAGTCTCTTGAAATGATTCATTCTTTTAAAAAATTACTCTGCAAAACTGCAAAAAATGGACTTTGCTGTCTTTTAAGAGCTACACTCCTAAATTTTCTGTATAGCAGACAGCCCTTTTAAACCACCTGGATAGATATTTATATTTAACTCCTTCTATAGCTGTTGTCACATTAAGGTTATATATCTTTGTGTTTTTACCTTTCTGTTATGCATGGATTTAGTATAGGTTATTCACTATTACAGAATACCAGTAAGCCAGAATGCAAAATAATCATTCTATATCATTTTAACTGAAGGGTCATTTTATCCACAAAACAGATACATCTTATGCTTTCTAGCTTTTGGGCTGAAACCCATAAGATGTATCAGTTTAATGGATGTAATGGTGACTTCAGTGTAGATGGTCAGAGAATATGGCTGGGTGGTGTAGCTTCACCTACAGCAGCCGCTGTTCCCTTAAGGAAACAGGGCTAGAGGTATATGGTTGCACCCAGGACTTATTACTCAATGCATTATTCCCTGGCCTAGCAACACCAAAAGCAGTAGAAAGGGAAAATAAATAAAGGAAGTACTCATGATACTGCAGGAGGTGCAGGTGTTTACTGAGGACAGCCGGGGTAGGGCCAGGCAGCTGGTATGGTGTAGTGAGAAAAAAATGTGCACTAGTCGGCAGGCAAAAAAGATGGTCAGTGTACAGGAAAAGGGACAGTCTACGTGGCAGGAAATGTTGTGGTCACTAAACAGACAAGAGTGTGTCCGTGTCAGGTGCTGTCAGATAGAGGACCAATTGGAGGAGAGGAAGAAGCAGCAGGTTGAAGTTGTATAGCCAGGCAACAGGTCACTGAGCATCATGGCTGTAGATGCATTGCCTAAAGCACCACTGACCACCTGAGAGCCTGCACTGGCCATCCGAGAGCCCCACTGTCCACCTGAGAGACTGCACTGGCCACCTGAGAGCCCCCACTGGCCACCAGAATGCCTGCACTGACCACCTGAGAGCCCACTGACGGTCCCGAGATCCGCTGTGCTCGGTGCAGCTGGGACCGGCACGGCGACGCTCTCAGTGGAGATCAAAGTGAGATCAGTACACGATCTCCCTTTGATCTCTTCTCCTGTGCCTGAATGCAGGAAGTGATGTATGTTACATCACTTCCTGCATTCAGTGTCACTCTCTGCTACAGAACATCGGTGAGAAGCTGGTGAAGCAGATCTCTGCTTCATCAGCTTCTCTGGGGGTCTCTAGGTGACATTAGGGGTCTTAGAGACCACTAATTTCTCCATAAAGAGGACCTGTTATGTGAATTGGCTGTGAGATTTCTTAGTCCCCTATGTGATAGCAATAAAGTTAAGTGTAAAAAAAAGTTTAAAAAAAAATTAAAGCATAAAAAATAAAAAAGCTAGAAAAAAAATCGTCACAAATAAAAAAAAAAAGTAAAATAACACAATAATGTTTTTAAAGCCCCCCCCCACCCCCCACTACACTGCACATGTTAAATATCACCGCAAATGTTGGAATGAGAACAATAATTTTAGGGACATTAATTACTGATAACATGAAACTGGTGTTAAAAACTTTTAAAGCTTCGCCTATGGCCAATTTTTGGTGTGTTCGTTTTCTGCGATTTCGCGGGAGCATGCAATTTTAAAGCTTGACATGTTTGGTGTCTATTTACCCGACGTGGCCCCGTATTTTATATTTTACCAAAAAATTGGGGTGATAATAAATGTTTCATAACATTTCATAAGGAAACAGGTTTTTTTTAAAACAACATTTAGGGTACTTTTTTTGTTATATAGTAAAAAATAAAAACTCCAGTGGTGATTAAATACCACCAAAAGGAAGCTCTATCTGTCCTCAAAAAATGGTATAACATTTGTTTCAGTACAGCGTTGCATGACGGAATAAACGTCAGCAGCGCTGAACACTGAAAAATGGCCTGGCCAGAAAGGGGGTTTAAGTGGTTAAAGAAAAAAAATAAACTCTATGGAAGAAATGTATTTTGTAAACTCACAAAGCTTTTAATTGTAATGTGAAAAAATTTATTTTGCATAGAGTGCACATCAACCTTGAGCAAAACTAGACTGTAACAGGGAATACTAATTACTGTTCTGAGTCAGATGCATGGTATTGTTTTGATGATAAAATGTGATTAGAACTGACCCATGATCCATCTCTAAACATGATATTAAAGTTTATATAAAAATAGAAAGCATTGCAATGCTACAGCATAAATGTATTGTTACATTACAAACATAATGTATTGAAGCTATTCAGCCACACAATCATTATTGAAATACTACACTGTGGTTAGATGTATTTCACCCTAAGCAGTGTATATCATCTAGCTACTTTTCTACCATCAGAGTGCATTCCATAGCATTGACAAACAATATATAGTGAATCTAAAGCTGTCACAGAGAAAATAATCGGTAACCCTGAAGTTCATTACTTTCTCCCTATATATCAAGTTTTCATTGCACACTTTAACACTTCTATTTAATTTAACATTATTCCTTCTTGTTTAAATTGACTTTATTTATTTTTCAATGTATACTTTTTTTTGATAACGAAGCAAAGCGTTTCAACCATGCACTTGGAAGAGGCAAGCCATCTATCAATTTTTGATAGATGTAGGCACAAGC
Organism: Nanorana parkeri; assembly: GCF_000935625.1. Classification (NCBI taxonomy): domain Eukaryota; kingdom Metazoa; phylum Chordata; class Amphibia; order Anura; family Dicroglossidae; genus Nanorana; species Nanorana parkeri. The sequence continues at coordinate 160,028 of NW_017306804.1, forward strand.
CTAAAAAGAGAAATTGATGAAAGACCAAAAATAAATAACAAAACACTAATACTCTTCTTTTTGCTGTTAACCCCATTGTTAACTTTTTTTTAAATGTTTTATCAAAAGCGAAAAACAAGCCTATAAAATTAAACAGCTTATACTTACCTAACTCTCTGTTCGCATTACTGATCTTTGCTTAGTCCCCCTTCCAAAAAATGGTGTACATCCAACACACTCCTGGGAGCGTCGATTGGCTGTTCTCTCTCTTAGCCCCTATGCAGGGCCTGTGCAAGTATTTTTGCCTACACAGGCGAAGGAGCATTTTTGCGCCCCCCCCCCCCGCACCCTCAGATGGCTGCCTATGCACCGCACTTGTAGTCAATTAACTCTGCCTCCCATCCATATTAATACATGTCTGTACCTTGGTACCGGCATGGTTGGGAGTAGAGATCCACTGATACCATTTTTTCTAGACCGAGTACATCAACTATAGAGGACTACAAATACAGTTCCCACTTTCCCATACATCCCCTCTAGGAGAGCGGTGTGGGCGGAGAAGGCGCTGTCACAGGAGGCTGAGCTCTCCTCCTTACCGCTCGCTCAGCCTCCTGTGACAGCTGTCGGGATGTAGAGAGGGTACAAGCAGTCGGTGATCAGTGATCGCTGAGTGTTTGTACATAATTGAGTACAGAGTATGGTTACTATATCCTCAATGATGAATGAATGGGAAGTGATCTACATCCCCTCCTGTTCATTCATGATTGTGGTTATAGTAAACACACTCTGTCCTCATGTTATCAATGAACAGACACACTCAGTATAGAGGATTCCGGTTCATTGATAAGAGGTGCTGGAGAAAAAGAGATTGAGGGCTCTGTGTCCTCAATCTTTTTCTATTTTAAAAGGGAAATATCAGGGGTCTGTTTAGACCCCTAATATTTCCCAACAGTAAAGTAAAAAAATAAAAAAATATTCAATAAAAATAAATAAAAATTAAATATAAAAAATAAAGTTGTGGGGGGCTGCAGGGGAGAGAGGGAGGCGGAAACTTACCTGCCGCTCCTCTGCTTAGAAAGGCGGTGATCACATCTGTCATCGCTCCCTCTCTCTCCTCCTTGCCACTCTGAAGCTGCAGCATCTGGGAGGAGAGAGGGAGCGCTGATAGGTGAGATCGGCACCGCCGTGGCCATCTTAGATAGGCCCCCCTCCCAGTCGGATCTTTCCGCCCCACCACTGCTTGACCTGCCTATATGGCTCTGTAAGTGACACACTGGGCTCAGGAATAAGCGACGCGCTGGGCTCAGGAATAAGCGACGCGCTGGACTCAGGAATAAGCGACGCACTGGACTCAGTAATAAGCGACACGTTGGACTCAGGAATAAACGACGCGCTGGACTCATGAATTTAGCGACACGCTGGACTCAGGAATAAGCGACGAGCTGGACTCAGGAATAAGCGATGCGCTGGACTCAGGAAAACAGTGGACTTAGCAGTAAAAACATAAGAACACTAAGGCCTTATTCACACCGAAAGCATTGCGTTCCAGAGCGGTAGCTGCTGGAACGCACCGCGATCGCTCGCAAAACTTCCACCTGCATTCTGGGGCAGGAGGGGCCGTGGTGGTGCATTGAATGCAATGGCACTGCTTCCACGTCCCCCACCCGCAGTGCGATCGGATGCGTGGCAAAACTTTGCCTACATTCTGTTCCACTGCAAACGCAAAAAATAGGACTTGCTCTATTTTTTGCGTTTGCAGTCGAACGGAACGCAGGCAAAGTTTTGCCAAGCGTTCGATTGCACTGCGGGCAGGGGGGAGCGTAGAAGCAGTGCCATTGACTTCAATGCACCCCTCCCGCCCCAGAACGCAGGGGGAAGATCACATGCGTTCCAGCAGCTACCGCTCTGGAACCCATTGCTTTCGGTTTGAACAAGCCCTTAGGATAAACCCTCCCCAGGCCCACCTACCTGCTTGTTGCTGTCGCCCTAGTTGGTGCAGCCTCAGCCTAGTCAGATGCTGTGCTCCTGCAGAGCCCACATTGGAAGAGCAGGAAAGTGCCGCTCGCTGTCCACAGTGACACGCATCTAAAACCCCCAGAAGTATTGAAAACAGTGGCGGATCCAGGGGGTGAAAACGGGAGCAATTGCCCACCAAGGAATTTGCCGCTCCCTCCCACTGCCGCCGCTCACTCTACCGGTCCCAGCTGGCCACACCGAACAATCAGGGCAGAAAGCAGAGGCTGCACTGTAGTCAAGCAAATTAGGTGACCGCTTCAGCCCATGCTGGGGCCTCGCAGCTGCCTAATTGGTGTTAGTAGAGAGCTACCCAAAGCTCGTAGTGGTGGGAAGACTGCAGGGAAAGAGGTCAGATGAGCTCTGTACCCCAGGGGGAAAGGGTGAGAGCCAGGGGGTCAGTGGACACAGAAGTGGTGGTGAGAGAGGAGAGAGATGGGCACAGTGGCAGTGGAAGAGTCAGAGGGGATCAGTGGACACAGAAGCAGAGGTGGGAGAGGAGAGAGGTGGGCACAGTGTCAGTGGATGAGCTGTAGGGGGGTCAGTGGACACAGAGGCAGTGGTGGGAGAGGAGAGAGGTGGGCAGAGTGGCTAGGGAAGGGTAGGGTCAGTGGACACACAGGCAGTGGAGGGAGAGGTGGGAACAGTGGCAGTGGAAGAGCTGGTGGGGGGAAAGTGGGCACAGAGGCAGTGGCGGGAGAGGAGAGAGATGGGCACAGTGGCAGTGGAAGAGCTGGAGGGGGGGCAGTGGACACATAGGTGGTGGTGGGAGAGGAGAGAGATGGGCACAGTGTCAGTGAAAGAGCCGGGCGGGGCAGTGGACACAGAGGCGGTGGTGGGAGAGGAGTGAGGTGGGCACAGTGGAAGGGGAAGGGGGGTCTGTAGACACAGAGGTGGTGGGGGAGGAGATGTGGGCACTGTGTCAAGTAGAGAGCTGCCAAAGGCTGGCAGCAGTGGGAGGACTGCAGGGGGAGAGGTCAGGGGAGCTCTGTAGTGCATAGCCAGGATGAGAAGTCAAGTGAACTCTGTACCCCAAACTGGGATGAGAAGTCAAGTGAGCTCTGTACCCTATAGCTGGGATGGGAGGTCAGGTGAGGTCTGTACTCCATAGCTGAGATGAGAAGCCATGTAAGGTATGCACCCCATAGCTATGATGGGAGGTTAGGTGAGCTCTATACCCCATAGTTGGGATAGGAGGTTGGGTGAGGTCTGTATCCTAAAGCTAAGATTGAAGGTAAGGTGAGGTCTATATACCATACCTGGCATGGGAGGTCAGCTGAGGTCTGTACCCCATAGCTGAGATGATAAGTCAGGTGAGGTCTGTACCCGATAACTGGGATGGGAGGTCAGGTGAGGTCTGTTCCCCATATCTAGGATTGAAGGTCAGGTGAGGTCTGTACCCCATATCTGAGATTAAAAGTCAGGTGAGGTCTGTACCTCAAAGCTAGGATTGGAGGTCAGGTGAGTTCTGTGCCCCATAGCTGGCATGGGAAGTCCCGTGAACTCTGTATCCCATAGCTGGGACTGAAGGTTAGGTGAAGTGTGAAACCCCTAGGCTGGATTTGAAGGTCAGGTGAGCTCTGTACCCCATAGCTAGGATTAGAGGTCAGGGGAGCTCTGTACTCCACAGCTGAGATTGGCGGCCAGGTGAGCTCTGGACCCCATAGCTGGGATTGAGAAGTCAGATGAGGTCTGTACACCATAGCTGGGAATGAAGGTCAGGTGAGTGGTGGATCCGGGGAGGAAGACAACAGGGCAATTTTCGCAGGTGGGTGCAGGCACATTTTTATGAAAACCTAGAATCAGCCCATCAATGAGGAACAGGCATGGGCCCTGTGATATCAGTGTGCCCAGGGACTGTCTCAGAGCTCCCCTGGGCACTGAGGGCCAGGATACGGGACCCAGCACCAGCCCTCTATAGATGACGGTATTCTGCATTGCTGTATAATGTATTGCTGGGATTTGTAGTCCTCTCTTGCTGGTGCTATTCTCTATTGTTGTATAATGTATTACTGAGATTTGCAGCCCTGTAGAGCTGACAGTATTAGTCTGCATTGCTGTATAATGTATTGCTGGGATTTGTAGTCCTGTATAGCTAACTGTATTATTCTGCATTGCTGTATAATGTATTCCTGAGATTTGTAGTCCTCTATACAGTGGCAGAACTACCAGGGTCACACAGTTGAGGCTGCTACTGGGCCCTAGCATTCCACCACTTGGGGGGGCTCGGTCAGAAGGAAGGGGGTCCTGGTAACCGCTGACATTGCAGCTTACTGAGCCTCCCTTCCTTCAATCTGGCGCCCTGCATCCTTCACACTGTGATTGGACCGTCTGCATCACAAAGCTCCACAGCAATAAAACACAGTAATGTGCAGTGTGGATGACAGACCTATTTTAATGACAGTAATGTGCCAAATGTTGTTTGCCAGAGATTCCATTCCAGCACACAAGAGTACTGGATACATAACAAACAACTGCAATGTAATGTATTATTACAATATTCTGTTCTGTAATCTTCGGGCAGTTGCCCTCCTGAGACTAGACTCGGGATCTGCCCCTGATTGGAGAAGATACTTCAGGCAGAGGTAGCTCTTCAAAAGAGGGAAGAACAGCAGGACAGGTAAGTATGAACTGTTATTTTACAGGCTGGATTTGATTTGTTTTGCTGCTGGTCCCAATCACTTTACAGCCACAAACTATTCATTGCACATAAAGGGTCTTGTTTAGCAAAGCATCTGACATTAGAACTGTTTGTGTATCTCATAGTCATATATTAGAAGAAAACTTTCATTTGAAATTGCATCTTGGAATAAGAAAATTTGAATCTGTTAATTAAGGGACATTACCAACCGTTCTTGTTTCAGACCTTCTGATAAATGAGCCTCGGTGATATCTAACCCAGCAATATTTTATCTTACATGTGTATAAACTGTGCAAAAACCACAAAGAACTACACAAAAGCATTAATGGTATTGCAAAATGTGTATCTGTGCAGTCATGAGAGACCAGTAGATGCGTTATATTTCCTAGAGTTATATTTCCTAACCCAAATGACTGGTGTCTGCCTTCCAAGGCTCATGCTGAAATTGTTTTGCTTAGTTTGTAAGAGTATTCCAAGTGTGTATACAAATCGTTAAACTGTATGTGTAGCCCAAAGCCTTTTCTTTAGTTTTCGATAGTGTGTGGAAGGTTTAAGGTCCCTTTATATCTGTGTCCCAGATGGGGATAATTACCTTCGGTATTTGCTCTGGTAACCACTCATAACATTTTACAGGTTTTACCTAGATAGTTGAAGGAAAACCTTTCAATAAAGAAAACATGTTTTGGTGACAGTTGTCTAAAAGGTGATTTTTCCTCTCACTTTGGAGAGATTTCCATTTATTTCCTATTCTATCTCTGGGACAGGAACCAAAGGGAAATCTTGGGACAGAGACATTAAATAATAAAATCACCTTTCCCTATGCCATCCAAAAGTAGAATAGTAAGAATGTTTGGCTATATATATATATACACACATACTTTAACATACTAGAGTTGTCTTGGTGACATTCAACATGGATTTGGATACATGATTTTAGTTACAAAAGCTAAATCTCTACTAGATAATAGTTGCACAATTATTATGAACATGATAACAGTGATGTAATGTAAAATACTTTAGCCACTGCCAAAGCTCTGTAATCAATATTCCTCATCTGGTTGCGTACACTAAAGGAAATAATGATCATAATTTTACCTGGACTTGTTCTATTCAGAAGTAATACATGGAAAGATGGTGCTGCTGTGTGAATGGAAGCCATGTCATTTATTCTGTTTCCTTAAAGGAGAACAATGAAACTGTCACATGTCGGCTCAATAGATCGGGAAGTGAGCGAACACATAGCGTCGCTCGCTCACTTCTCGATCATCTAACTGCAGAGATCGGTGACTGTAGCTCATGGCTCTCTGCAGGGATTGCAGCGATGAGTGGAGGAACGGACGTGGGAGGTGGCGGGTACAGCTGGCTCTGCCTCTAGATAGGCAGAGCCAGCTGTCACTCATGCAGCTGGGTAGATCTCGTTTTTCTCTTTTTGTACACGCCATTTCATTTACCTCCACAATTTGATGTTTTTTATTTTTGGGACCACACTCGAACTAATTGGACTAACCACGGAAGTTTGGGAACTTATATTAGCTCCCAGTTTTCCAGCCCCCCCTCCCCCCCCTTACAAGGTTCAGCGAAAAATCGCCCTGTTCCCTACTCGGCTTGCAGCGCTTCTCCCTTCCCTTCTCTGTTTAACTTACTCTTCGGTTGGACACCCCGGTCCATACGCTTTTGAAGCTGCTCAAACCGTACAAGGAAACTCAACATATCTCCAATTTAACCCCTCAAGTGTAGCGCTGTATCCTGGCATGCTGTCCTTTTAACTTTCCATACTTTCTTCATAGACATGCCAAAGAAAGAAGATCAGTCCCTCAGACCCCTTCTGATGAGCTTTTTAGAGTGTACTTTGACACCTTTGAGGAATGCATAGAACTTGGAATGGGAAAGCAGTTCAGGCCAGCTTGATGCAACTCAGAAGGTATTAGATGCAGCTCAGCAGCAGCTTGAAGCAAGTCATTGAGCAACTGAAAGGTGAGGGAGTTAAAGGAGAACTATGAGGTGAGTGCTTTCCACTCACCTCATAGTTCTAGCCGACCTGTAACAATGAGAGTGTCACAGGTCGGCTCAGTAGATCGGGAGGTGAGCGAACACATACCGGTGTTCGCTCACCTCTTGATCCTGTCACGGCTCTCTGCTGTGACAGGGGAGGTGCTGGATTCCCCCCTCCCCGCTCCGATCCGCCAGCGCTGACTGGTGGAATGGACGGGGGAGGGGGCTGGTACAGCTGGCTCTGCCTTTAGATAGGCAGAGCCAGCTGTCAGTCAGGCAGCTGGGTGGATCCCAGCACAACTGTCGGGATCCGCTTCAGCTGTGGCGTCTCAGTATACCGTGGGCAGCAGCTCACTGTATACTGCGGCGTCTCAGTATACCGCGAGCTACAGCTTGCGGTATACTGAGCCTAGGGTGAAGGGAGGACGCTAGTTTGTGTCCTCCCGCTACCCTAAGGAGAACTATGGGGAAAAGACTTAACCCCATAGTTCTCCTTTAAAGCATCTCTAAAGCACATAAAAGTAAGTTGACTTCCTTCTGAGTCTAAAGCCGCTGCACCTTGGTCACGTCATTTGAAAAATGGATGGTTTATAAAACATAGGATGTATATAAAGAAAAAAATTGCTTTATCCAAGAACCTAGATAATGTTTGAATATTGGTAGAAATTTGATACAGTACAGTGTTATCCATTCAGGGTTAATGATGGATTGAAAGGTTACATAAGCATGTGTCTTGTTTTAATTGTTACAATTAGTAACCAGCTGTTGCACTCTTAAGGGATATAACTTTTATTTCACTTTTAAGCAGTGAAGACTTTAAATGTTGATCAATATAGGAGAACTAGGTTTTATGCACTCATAAGTGTTGAATCTTCATGTTTGCTCTGTTCAAGCACTTTGGAATTTTATTTGTCAACCATATTGACTTGACAGCAGAATGGTTAACCACAATGTCTGTACTTTTGTGACATCTAGCCATTTCAAATCTCTACCTCAAAAAGCACGGCTCTAAATCATTGTGACCTCCTAATTTTAAAATGTTAGAAAGTGGAAAAGATTTACAATAAAGGGTCTAAATGAAAGTTTATTGAAGTCTGTTTGCTTTGACCTTGCTGTAAATATACAGTGGATAGGAAATAAAGAGACACTTTCTTAAAGAAAAAAAAAAGTAAAAACAAATGCCAGTTAATTTTTCAAGCTGCCCTTGATGTGAATCATAGCATTTAACATGATGTTGCCTTAGAAACCCAAAACAAATTTTATAACTCCTGCACCTAAATAATGCATTTCCTCTAAATCCAATTACCAGTACAGACGTTGCATATTTTACTGATTAGATATCAGACGCAAAACATCTGTACAAAGTAAGTAAACCTAAATATCAATGAAAATGACACCTTCATGGCATTTACAATTTCAGTTGAATTTACAATTATATCATTGCAGTTACTTTTAATTTATTGAGAAAGCTTCCTTCATGTACTTACCAAATCAGTTCTAAAGCCACTGCCCCTTATATTTTGCTGTGGTGGGGCACATGGATGTCCTTGATTTCCAGGGACACTCCCCATTATAACAAAGCTAACCCTGCTTGCAATATGCCCCTAAATCAGTTCCTGAACATTATTTTTTTTTTACCTGATGACACTGTACATTAAATGAACTTTGTACTTACCAAACTGGACAGATGTACTGGTGCATTAGGGGTTGATTTACTAAAGGCAAACAGGCTGTTTACTTTACAAGGGAATGTGCACTTTGCAGGGGAAGTTTCCCTTAGCTTAGTGAATGAGGTGAAGTTCTCCTTACTTCCATCATCCAATCGTGTGTAAGCAAAAATACTGTTGTTTTTTTTATATTATTTTCCTTGTACATGATTAAGCATTCTCTGCAAAGTGAAAGATTACCACATTCACCAAGCTAAGGCAAACTTCCCCTGCAATGGGAAAATTCCCTTGCAAAGTGTTTTAGCACATTAAGGGGTTGATGTACTAAAGGCAACTAGGCAAGAGTATAAAATGCACAATAAGCAAAAAATGAGTAGTAGTTTAAATTAGAGGTTTAGGGGGGCGTGGCTAAACAATGGCGCCGTAAAGACGCGTCTTCCTGGAGCTCTGCACTGGCCGGCACTCACCCACTCTTCAGGCAACGATACTCCCCATCCTTCGCATGTCCCAGCTTCAGGACACCCAGCCGCAGCTCCGGAGCTCCCGACAGTCCGCCCTGACTGGCTTCTTCGCCCCCGCTGACGCCTCGGGCCGGGTAGGCGGCCCATCCAACATGGCGACCACACGATCCGCGGCAGCAGGCCCCACGCCATCTAAAACAAGGGGCAAGGTGGCGGCTCCTCCGGCGGATGCCTCGGAGTTAACACACGACCGGGACCGGTCCCCATCCCCCATCTCCTCGCCTGTAATCCAGCCTACAGACGTGGGCAGCCGCCCGATGCTTGAGGTGGGGGATGGGGGGGACTGGAGAGAGATCCTCCCGAGGCTCACCACTAAGGATGACCTAGAGGCCATGGCAGCAACAATAGTGGCGGCCCTCAGGTATGAAGTGCAGGAGATCGGGCAGAGGGTGACAGCAATAGATGGCCGGGTGTCCACCCTGGAAGAATCAACAGCCTCTCTCAATCAAAGGATGTCGGCTTTGGAATCGGCCCACTCTGATGTGACCTCACAGATTACAACTGCGTTCCTTAGGCTGGACGACGGTGAGAATCGCAATAGACGAAACAACCTGCGCCTGAGGGGTATCCCTGAAGCTACTACAGGAAGGGATCTGCGCTCCACAGTCCTGGCGATTCTCAATTACTACGTGGACAAACCTCCTGACGCGGCCATGGAACTGAACCAGGTACACCGAGTCTTGGGGGCCCGTCCACAGGCGTCCACTAACTCCCCGCCTCGTGATGTCTTATGTCGGGTCCATTTTTATGGGATCAAGGAGGAAATCTTGTGTCAGGCCTGGCACAAGGGCCCGATGGACTTTGATGGCGCGACTATCAACATCATGCCCGACCTGTCCAGACATACCCTTCGAATGCGGAGAGCTTTGCGGCCATTGCTGGAGATCATCCGATCCTCGGACGCCTCTTACAGATGGGGACACCCATTCCAACTTATCGTGAGGAAGGAGGATGCCACATTCCAGCTACACCATCCCCAACAACTGCCGGCTTTGTTCTCTTTCCTGGGGGCGGTGGCTATCCCTATCCCGAACTGGTTGGACTTCTCCGAGGATCGATTGCCGCCGGCCCCATCCTCACATGGAGCACCCAACCCAGCCGACGCATGGCGCTAGGTCCTTCCCATGCACGGAGCGAAGCCTGATGGACTCTCCCACATGTGGAATGAAGCCGGATGATCCTCGCCAATGGACGCTGAGTCGCAGCCCCAGGTGTATATGCTAATGTTTCTGACCATGGCTCCACTCTCAGTATATTCCTTGAATGCCAGGGGCCTAAACATCCCTGAAAAACGCTCTAGGTTACTGTCTGACCTGTGGAGAGCTAGGGCACAGGTGGCCTTCATTCAAGAAACACATTTCAAACGAGAGGCGGCCCCCAAGCTGGCCAATCGTGACTACCCGGTGGCGTATCATGCTGTGTCCCCGCTCTCCAAGTCCAAGGGAGTGAGCATATTGCTATCCAGACTGGTGGACTGGACTTGGGTTGACCAGCTAGTAGACGAGATGGGTCGGTACCTGGTGGTGAAGGGACGCTTGGGCGGGATCTTGATGACACTGGCCAATGTATATTTGCCCAACTCGGACCAGCTCCGGTTTGTAGACACCTTCCTCACCCGCCTGGCGGAGTTCCAAGAGAGGATGCTGATATTAGGAGGCGACTTCAACGTGGCCCTAGACCCTACCATAGATACCTCTAGAGGTGTCTCCCACCTCTCCTTCCCTCTTCTCAGGAAGTTCAAACTGGCCCTCCAGCAATTCCATCTTATGGACGTGTGGCGTACCCTGTTCCCTGAGGGATGGGATTACACCTACTATTCGACAGTACACCAATCCTACTCCAGGATAGATTACCTCATGCTTCGCCACGCGGACCTGTCTAAGGTTATGACGGCGTCTATTGGCTCACCTCTTCTATCTGATCACGCCCCGATTCAGTTAACTGTGGACCTTCTTGCCCCCACATCCCGATGTTCCTCCTGGAGGCTCAACGAGTCTCTCTTGCAGGACCCCATCATCCGGGGAGAAGTGTTGTCCTCCCTGCTGGAATATTTCCATGCTAATAGCGAGGACGGTGTTGACCCCCTGAATGTATGGGAGGCACACAAATGTGTCATACGGGGAGTACTCATCAAACACGGATCTCGGCGGAAGCGGGAGGGTATCGCCCATACCGAGGCCCTATTGGCTCGTCTCCGCAAACTGGAGGCGGCCCACAAGCGGTCTCTCGCAGTGTCGACCTACAAGGAGCTAGTACAGGTCCGTACGGATTTGAATGCCCACCTGTTCATGAAGGTTAGGCGGCGTGCCCTGTGGGGCCGCAGGGCTTTCAATGAACACACTAATAAACCCATCAAATATCTAGCAGCCGCTCTAAGGGGCCCGAAACATAAAACCTTCATCTCCCACCTAACCTCCAGACAGGGTTCCTGGCTCACGCTCTCTACGGACATGGCGGAGGAGTTTTGCGAATTCTACCGCCGGCTATACAACCTACAGCCAGATCCCCTGATTCGGGAGTCGCCGGCCCGGCTGGCGGTAGTAGACTTGTACCTTCAACAGTCTGCCATATTGGTGGAGGAGAGGGAGGGGCTGGAGTTTCCCATCTCCCCGGAGGAACTACAAGGAGCATTAAAACAGTCCAAGTCGGGTAAAGCCCTGGGGCCGGATGGTTTCACGATTCCGTACTATCGTGGGTTTCAGGATCTGTTATCGCCCCACTTCTTGACAGCCTATAATTCCATACTCCTCAATCGCCCTGTTCCGTTAGACTCCTTGAGGGCGCATATCGTGGTGATCCCTAAGGAAGGGAAAGACCCCGCGCAATGTGGGAGCTATCGTCCAATAGCCCTACTTAATGCTGACATCAAATTGTTGGCGAACATTTTGGCTAACAGGCTCTCGCCTGTCGTCCGGAACTTAGTGCAAGACGACCAAGTGGGGTTTGTTTAAACTAGGGAGGCCGGGAAAGCACAGCTAGGGCCCTCAATATCATACATGGAGCGCGATCTACCTCCTCCACGCTGATGATCTTCTCCACAGATGCCGAAAAGGCGTTCGACAGGGTGGATTGGGCGTTTTTAAGGTCCACCCTTCAACATATCGGACTTGGCCCGAATATGTTGACATGGCTACTTGCCCTCTACTCTCGTCCCACAGCGGCGATACGGGTCAATGAGACCAGATCTCCGTATTTCCCTCTCACGAATGGAACGCGAGAGGGCTGCCCCAAATAGCCGGACACCGGCTCCACTCGGTGGACCATAAGGTCGCAGTGTACGCTGACGACCTCCTGTTCTTCATCTCTCAGCCGCGCTCTTCCCTCCCGGAACTTATGCGGGAGTTTAGGGAATATGGAGCTCTCTCGAATCTGGCCATTAATTGGTCTAAGTCGGCAGCTTTAAACATCACTCTACCTCCGGCGGAACTGGGCTTTATCCAGGCCCATTTTCCATTCCGATGGGAGGAACGTTCTCTGCCCTACCTGGGCACTTTTCTCACCCCTGATCTGAAATCATTATATGACGCCACCTATATTCCACTCCTGCTCCAGATTAAACAAGATCTGATGAAATGGCAGGCTTTCACGGTCACCTGGTTTGGTCGCTGTACCGCGCTCAAAATGACCATACTTCCCAGGATTCTGTACATAATGCAAGCGCTGCCTATTCGTCTCCCGCCAGCGTTCTCTGCCCGCCTTCGCAGGCTGTTCCTGACATACATTTGGGCGAATGGGGCACCCAGATTAAGTAGACGTCTCCTAAGTATGCCAAAAGCCTCTGGGGGGATTGGACTACCTGATGTGGCCCTCTATTATCGAGCGGTGCACCTCAATAGAGTAATCGATTGGTGCTGCCACTCAGCCCACAAACAGTGGGTGCGCATGGAGGTGCAGGCTTCTCCGGTGCCGCTGACGGGACTCCCGTGGCTGTCTAGCGCTATACCGGCAGTGTGCTCTCAACACCCCACAATTGGGGCCACGCTCGGGATCGTTTGATCCCTCTTCAGGTCATCCCGACTCTCCCCGTTCCCTTCCCCGCTCACCCCAGTGATCGGGGATCGGGATTTTTCGGTGAGCCTGGAAAATAGACGCTTACGTAGCCTTGTGGGCCTCAACAAGTTTCGCGTCCGGGACTTCCGGGCGGGGGGCTCCTGGATGCCAGTGCCTGAGCTCCGGGCATTGCTGGACCCTCCTCTGGACGTCTGGACCTCCTTCCAGCTTAGGCACTTTCTCCTGGCTATTCCTGCCTCCCTTCGACTGGACAGGCCCCTGACTCCATTTGAAGACATCTGCGGACAAGGGGAGCCAGTGTGCCACGCTCTGTCTCTACTCTATAAATTACTAGTCGCCCCCCCAGAAGAGTATTCCCCTCAGTACCTACAGAGGTGGGAGGCGGACCCCGAACAGAAAGACAGTATGGTACATTTCGCCACTAGGTGCTCCATCGCCAACAAATTCCAGGAGCAGGGATACAAGGTTCTGTCCCGATGGTACAGGGTTCCACACGTTCTCCACAAAATGAACCCAGCCCTCCCGGATGTCTGCTGGAGATGTGGCACGACTGGAGGTACTATGCTCCATATTTTCTGGAGTTGCCCCCTGCTGACGAGATTCTGGGAGGAGGTGGGAGACATCATCAATAAACTGGTGTCGCCAAATTTGGAGGTGTTCCTCTTGCACATGACCAAACTAACACGTCGCCAATACAAAGCTTCCCTGTCGGTGCATCTACTAAATGCAGCGAAAGCCTGCGTCCCAGCGCTCTGGAGGATCTCACGTCCACCGTCCATAACTCGGAAGAGAAGTTCCGGACCACTTGGAGAGCGTGGACACACTACATCGCCACTGGCCCCTACCTGCAGATCATGAGCCCGGAGAGTTAAATCTCGGGGATACCCTTGGGTCGGTGGACCTGTGCCCTGGACTTCTGCTAGTGCTACAGACATGTTCAAGGAAACTGACAGCTGACCGTTGCCAGGAGTCAGGACCAGTAATTGGCAGGCCCCTCTCATCCTCGTTCCTCTCTCCTCTCAATGTCCTCCCTGCCCCAAACTGTTACTGCTTTTCAACCTCCCCTCCTCTTTCGCCTTTCTGCTTTGCCCCTCGGGGCTCTCGCCATATTCACCTTACACTCAGATTGCATATGTCTATATAGTTGAAATGTTACGGTGCTGGGGGTTCAGTGCCCACCCTGGGTCCAGCGGTCCGGTTACCACGCCCCATGAGAGGGTGCTAAGATGGGTGGGCGCAGCCAAAGCACTATCATTCTATGCGATAAGGTGAACTAGAAGCGCTTCCGAAATATGGTGTGTACGGTTTTTGACCAGTGACAGATATGACGTTTTTTCTCCAGGACCGATTTTTATTGGTGTGTCGCTGAGTCCCAGTAATACTTGACTCGTTTGAGAATTCACTAACTTTTAATGTCATGTATGCTCAATCAATACCAACGTGAATCAGTTGACTGCCTGCGTGCAGTCCTTGTTTTCTTGTGATACATGCCAGTGTCTGTCTATTATTTTGTTTAATAAACATAGATTTAAAAAAATAAAAATAAATTAGAAGTTTAAATTAGCAACTAGATATACAGGAGTAATTAGGGTCAGGGCTACACAGAAAAAGGTCACCTTAAACATACATGAATGAACGATTGCCAGCCAGAGCAGCTTCTCTTTGTGTCCACCAATGTAAGGGGGCCATTGTCCACTGACCGCCAATGCAACGGGGGAAATTCTCAGGTGAGTACCAATGTATGGGGCAGTGTATGGGGAAATACAATGACCACCTATGAAAGGGGGCATTTACACTGATCACCAATATAACAGAGACATTTACACTGATCAACAGTGTAACATTGATATTTCACTACGGTCCACAAATGTAATGGGGCATTTCACCACTGGCCACCAATGTGAAGGGTAAGTCTCCACAGACCAGTAATTTACAAGGTATATTTAAACTGACCTCTACATATACTTTTAAAGTGACATTAAAGTCAAAAGGATTTAAAGCAATTTTAAATGCTAATGAAATAACTTACAATGGATGCTGCTCCTTGATGTTTAAAAGTTTTAGTTTCCTGCAGAATTAGCTGGTCCCCTGAGCACTGATCCTGACTCCCTGTTCCAGAGTGACTCCTTTCTAAGGCAGAGTGCTATGCCCTCACCCTTGTGTGTGCTAGTAAGCTATGTGTGTCTTCCCAAACACACAGATACAGCAAATCAAGCTACTCCCCTCCCCCTGGCCCCCTCTCTTCTCTCCTTCCTTCTACAAGCTAGTAGATGAGCAGTTGCTGGAGCCTGCACTGTCCTTTGTGATCATGTACTGGAGAGGAAGTTCAGGGAAGCTGAGCTGAGAGACCTGGAATCAGCTGTTCAGAAACATGATGATTGCAAGTGTTTGAGAAAAAATATGAAGCAATGCTTTGCTGGGCAATGTATATTTTTGTGATCTGGATTCATTATTGAAAAAAGTATTGAAAGCTTTATTTTCTTATTAATCCCTGTTTGATTTCACAAAAGGCTCAGTTCAGTAAGTTTTTGTGCATGTGTTATTTGCCTATCATATGTAATTTTTGTTAGTCATATGACTATTATTTTCCGCTCTCTTTGTGCCTCATTACCGTAAAAACAGTCATTATGGCAAATAATGTTCATCATTATTTCAATAATGATCAAATGTATGTTATGACTACCTCAAGCACCTCCTTTTCCTGCTCTCCTAAATAAACACGTCAGTGTACATTAGCCTGAAGCTAGATGTGGTTTAAGAAATTAACCCATTTGCTAATCTTTGTCAATTGACTATTTGAGTCAAAATAGTTCAAACAAATCAATATATGAGTATGTGGATATAAATAATGTATATAATATATAGGTGTGAAATTCATCTCATCCAATTGGTAATGAATTGAAAAATAAATTTATCAAAAAATTAAATAATGCACTTCATTGAAAAAACTAGATATGTTGTTGCGAGTTGAGCCTAATATGTTGCTCTTTCAGGCACTGTTGAGAAAAAACACTGCAAGGAAATTATGTTTAGCGATGTTTTCTTTCCCTTTTTTATTTTTTGTTTTATTTTTTAACCGCCCTGCCTTGTATTGTTATTTTTATGCTCCTTCTTTTATAGTTATATTGTTTTCAGTGAATAGCAGAGTGGGAGTCCAATATTAATTCTGCCCCAATGTCCCTTTGTTATCATTGTTTGGCACCTTCGTTAGCTGTGGATTAGTGTAATAAAATCCTAGATTATTTTTTTTTTTTATATTTCACCATGGAACTAGAGAGAACAATGCCTAGTGTGTAGTGTACTTGGGTCAATGTTGTTGTCTACATTTATGGTTACTCCCTCTGTTTACTCATTGGTTTTGATAAATGATTATGAATATTGTAGAGATAATACATTACCAAATAGCCACACAATGCATGGGAAATCGAATAGTACCAAAATCTGGTTCACTAACCCCCCCCTCGCATCATTACCCTTTTCGGTAGCACTTCCCACCTCAATAGGTCACGTTGAGATCATGTAAACTCAAACTTTCAGCAAAAGATTGCCATAGAGTAATCATTCATACACCTTATAATGCAGAATTGCCTGTTGCAGACAGTGTTTGTCTTAATTTTATTTTAACTGTACTTTTTACTATACATGATACTGTTAATGTTTGCTGTTATTCTCAACCTTTTGAAATTTGTTATTTGTACTGTTCATGGAGCTTTAGGCTGCTTTACATGTTTTACACACAAGTGATCAATTTATAGCCACTAAAATTGCTAGTAACCATTAAAATAATGACTCAAACTGGCCTTTTAAAGAAAACAATTAATTAATGTGCATTAAACTGCAGTAACAAATCAGAATTTACCTTACTGAAGTTAATCATGTCCACAATAATTATTGGTATGGGACTTGCACCATGTTCCTTGCATTGTGTTACTAAATAAACCTAACTAAGCCCATATGTGAGTACCCACTGAAAATAGCTTCCATTTAATAGCTAACTAGTTTGGTCATTTTATGCTGTTACTATCTGATGGTTCATTCACCACTCTGCGCTTAATCTGAACAATCTGGCTGTTGCCTTAGAGGTACTTTCCATGCCATGGGCTCAATGTGAAAGTGATGCACGGCTTGATCTGTCACCTTCTTAGTCTGGCTTTTGGCTTCTCTGGTTATACATTGTTTTTCTTGGATTACTAATTTGCCTTTCAACATTTTTTTTTCTGTGCACTGATCTGCACATAGGCAGCTTAGTGCATAGCCTTGACAAGGTGCTGTGCTGAAATGAAGTAACTCCCATGCGCTCAAGTGGGAGTTACATTATGCCAGCCTGTTCAATCAAGTAACCTAATCTGGAAGAAGACCAGGTGAAGATGGATGTGCTGGTGACAGAGGGTAGAACAGACAGCACAGCACTGCTTACAAGATAAGTTGACCATAACGTGCTAATATACTGTGCATACTAGTACATTATAGTGAAATGCACTCATCCCCATACTTAGAGCCGATGCATGACACTACAGCTGATATATATATATACAGGTGAAACTCGAATAATTAGAATATCATGCAAAAGTAATTGCAGTAAGTGCTGCAAAAGGGGCCCAAACCAAGTACTGAGTACATATGCATGCTTGTACTTTTCAGAGGTCCGATATTGTTCTATGTACAATCCTTGTTTTATTGATTGCATGTAATAATCTACTTTTTTGAGGTTGTGGATTTGGGGTTCTTGGGGTTTTCATGAGCTGTAAGCCATAATCATCACAATTATGACAAATCACGGCTTGAATTATCTTGCTTTGCATGTAATGAGTCTATCTCATATATTAGTTTCACCTTTTAAGTTGCATAGCAAAATGGTTTTAAAGTCTGTTACTCTTAGCCTATATAAGTCCCTCCTTCTCCCGAGTTCCCCCGTCTTTTTTTGTTCCTGTCCCCCTAGGACAGAGAGTGGTGTATCGTACTTCCTTTTGGGAAATTTTAAATATGATTCTTCTGCTGCAGGGGAGTTCAGCCTCTCTTCCCTGTGAGGTCCTCAAGACTCTGCCCCTGGCAAGGGTGTCCCCTTGGGGAGCTTAATAGCATTTCTGATGCCTAGAAAATGCCTGCATTGACCCTGCGGGTAGCAGGCATGGTGTTGGAAGCTAGGGCTACAGCGTCTTATTAAGCCAGCCATAGAACAAGCAGGGAATCACCAGCACTCAATAATGAAAGCAGAATGTGTCCTTTTAATGGACAGAAGCGTCATAGAATTCAAAAAGAACCGACGTTTCGGGGCCGCGCAGGGTCCCTTCCTCAAGGCAGAAAACAAGGTCATGAACCAATATCACTGCAAGCACCATCTTCTCTTATCTGGCCGGGACTGCTGTGAGGTGTGCGGAGGGCTCCCCCAACGACCTACATTTATAAGCCAGCCCTCGCTCCTGGTCAGGTAAGCTCAGGAGAAACGTTCTTATTCGTAACTTGACTGACGTCCGTCTATGCTCATCCCTCTCTGTCCATCCGTCCGTGAGCAGTGGTTCAGTGTGGTGAGGGCATAACAGGATGGGCAGACGCAGCTTTAGTATTCCTCCGCGCATGTCACGGGGTCTGGTATGGTTTGGGAGGGGGGACCCCACGCTGTTTTTTTTATTTTCTTTACTTTTTTTTTCATTTTTCTTTTTTTAAATTTATTTAAATAATTTTTTAACAGCCTAAGGCAGGGGTGCCCTTTAGGTAGATCGTGATCTACCAGTAGCTCTCAAAGCTGATGCTGGTAGATCATGAAGGGTGTGAATGGCGGCCCCTTTATTCCATTTTGGTATATTTATTTCGCTGTGCACACATGATTACCTATCTGCCAAGCTCCCAGACACCTTTCTGGTTGATATTGGTGGTTGAAGTGCTATGTATTACATCAAAGAATATTAGTTTACACAGCCTGTTGCACTACACTTTTTGCAAAATACAGCAAGGTGAGCCAGGAGAGAGAGAGCGGGGAGAGACAGACAGGAGAGAGAGCAAAGAGAGACAGCCAGGAGAGAAAACGAGGAATGACAGCCAGGAGAGAGAGCGAGGAAAGACAGCCAGGAGAGAGAGGAGTGACAGCCAGGAGGATGAGCAAGGAGAGACAGACAGGAGAGAGCAAGGAGAGACAGCCAGGAGAGCGAGGAGAGACAGCCAGGAGAGAGAGAGCGAGGGAGGTTTTTTTCGTTGGTAGATCTCATGTAGCTCGTCATTTGAAAAGTAGATCTTAACACAAAAGATTGTGGGCACCCCTGGCCTAAGGCAACCAATGTATGGCTGATTTTACACTGGTGTACGGCCGTAATCAGCCATACAGACCCAAAGTGATGTTTTCCTACAGTCAGAAATATCTACAGTAACTTAAACAGCTATTATACATTATTGCTATACAAATGGAAATAGAAGGTAACAAATTGCAATAGTATGCCTTTATCATAAATATTGAGTGTTTAATCTGTGAGCAATCTGCAAGCACTTTATATGTAACCAAGGTTAAAATTATCGATTCACAACAGCAGCATCATAATTAGCATTCTTCTTAGCTTTAAGCTTGCACAAACAGCTGCTTTGTATACAAATACCTGCATTAATTGGGCTCTGGTGCCAGACTTAACACTAGACGTGCTATGTACTATTCTATTGTGTGTATGCTATAAAGAATCTTTCTTTCAAATACACAGTATGTATGCTGCAGAAAAATACAGTATATTGTAAGGAGTTTTTTTCTTCTCACTCTTAAATTAAGTAAGTCTCCACACACCCAGAATAAATTTTAAAAAAATGTCAACAACCAAAAACTGTAAAAAGTTGTAATTTGTGGGGAAAACAGTCTGCTTTGGCAGACCGTTCTCCATGGCTCAGCCATGCAGCTGAATAAGCAAGTACAGCAGCCCTTCGGCGACTGAACCGAAGGGCTCTGGCGGCCAAAGTGAGCCGGAGGATCAGCTGTGAACAATCTTCTAAAACTTCAAAAACATGATACAGTAGCTTTCAGCACAAGGAGATCAGAGCTGATAGTTTTCAGTATAGGCAGTAAAATGCTACGCTAAGGCAAGGGTAAGTTTGGCCCCCAGTAAATCAGTGGATATTCTGGTGGGCCTCAAACCATTACTAGTGGTGTTGCTGGGCCTAATCAACAGACCCACCAGAGGACTCTCTCTCTCTCTCTCTCTCTCTCTCTATATATATATATATATATACTATATTACCAAAAGTATTGGGACACCTGCCTTTACAAGCACATGAACTTTAATGGCATCCCGGTCTTAGTCCGTAGGGTTCCATATTAAGTTGGCCCAACCTTTGCAGCTATAACAGCTTCAACTCTTGTGGGAAGGCTGTCCACAAGGTTCAGGAGTGTGTCTACTGGAATGTTTGACCATTCTTCCAGAAGCGCATTCGTGAGGCCAGGTACTGATGCTGGACAAGAAGGCCTGGCTCGCAGTCTCCGCTCTAATTAATCCCGAAAGTGTTATATCAGGTTCTATTGGTTCAAAGACTGTGCAGGCCAGTCAAGTTCCTCCACCCCAAACTCGATCATCCATGTCTTTATGGACCTTGCTTTGTTCACTGGTGCACAGTCATGTTGGAACAGGAAGAGGCCATCCCCAAATTGTTCCCATAAAGTTGGGAGCAAAAAATCATTGATTAAACCCAAGATTGTCTTTTTTCGCCTTTACTTTTCCTGTACACTTTTCCTTCACCTTTATTTTTAAAATAGTAAGCAAGATAATTAACTGTACATTTTCATAGGTATCTGTAGTTGCCTGCACATATCTGTGTTAGACTAAAAAGAGGGACAAATAAAGAGGAAGGGGAGACATTGGGATTTGGCTATAAATGAGGGACAGTCCCCACAAATCCAACAAGGCCTTCAGTTATATTTATCTACTAGGTGATCTTAATATATTTTTATACGTCGTATATTATTGCAAATTTTTTGTTTTTTTGCAGATGGTGTTTCGCTAATATTTCTTGTAACGAGTGATTACAGTTAACTTTATTTTAAACCATTTAATTTTACCATACTAAATTATATACATTTATAACAGTCTTAAAAATCCACCCTTCCCTCCAGCATTACTTGCCTGTCCCTGCTACATATGGATTGTCACTGAACTACCCATCAGGAGCCCTGAAGCCTCCTCATACATGAGTATGGCCAGGCCACTCATGCAGGATCCAATTCATTTCTATGGACAGGCAATCTTTCATTGGGACTAATTGTCTATACAAAGAAATGAACTGCTCTTTATATAAATTGCATAGACATTGTACCTAAAGACAGCATAATTAGCAGTTATATACAATACCATATTTACATAAAGACATTTTAGTATAGAAAACATAACATGCACAGTAGCATACTTTTGCAATGCAAATTTCTCCAAAAGTTAAACAAAAGAATATGAGGCAGTGATCAGTGCTGTTACCTTTTCCAATATATATTTAATATAGTACAAAAGTTTACATTCTTAAGCCCTAACAGAAAAATGTCAATCTGACCTTAAATTGTAATCAAAATACATTAGACTTTTGATAAACAATAAGTGCATGTTTTCTTTTTACTAAAGTAAAATGTTCATAGAAATTTACATATATGTTAAACATAATACATTGGGTGTGAAATTTGCAGAATCATTCTGTAGGTTGTATGTTCTCTAAACCCTCACCATGAGGACATCTCAGCCACACTTTAGTTTTCAAAATATTGATTTCACTAAAGCACTCTCGAAAGTATCTGGCTATGGGGTACCACATTTGTTGGTAAGCCTTAGGCATCCCTACCTACACTGCAGCTTTGTCATAAATCTGGTGATCCTCAAAATAGTCAAGCAACTCCTGTGGCACATAAAAAGTTTCTAGTGCATGCACCAGTTTCATACAATCTCTTCAATCTGCACAGTTTTTGGAGTTCTTTGCTCAGTCCTCAACCCAACAGTAAATATGAATCCACCACTCTCTGTTCTAGCCACTTCTTAGCCTGCCTTAGCAGAGTCTACTGGGGCCACTGTATATTCCCCAAGGTAGTAATCAAATTGCACCTGACCCGTTGAAACACGTTTGCACCATTATCAAGAAACCACTTATTCTGTTAATTGTCCTGGATGGTAGATGGCAATAGCTTACCAATATATACAATACCTCAGTCCATTGCAGAATACAGGGACCTCTCCTCTTGCCTCCTTCAGGGTAGTCACGCGATCACACCAGGTTACTAATACAACTTGTTTATATATTGTGTCTACTTTAAAGTATAACAAGCTAAAAATCAATAGCTCACTAAAACATAAAACCAGCTTTTGTAGCAATATTCACCTTCAGACCAGAGATTTTCCTCAGAACACTTTTTTTTCTGCTGCTAGATCATTATTCAACCAATTACCTCCAAACCTAGGTTGTCCTGGAAACACCCCAGCTTGTGATTGGACAGTAAAAGGAGAAGCAGGACCATGGTCAGTTCATATCTCTGTGCTTTCCTTCTATCAATATGCCTCTTGCACATAAACCGATTGGCTCTTTGTGCTGATTCCTCCTACACTCAAGCCCTGCTGTACAGGGACTGGAAGTGGCTGATACCAGATCAGATTGAGGTACTCACAATGCTTACAATTAGAAATATATTTTATGATGTATTAATGATCACAGAACTGCATTCATTTGAGTCTTTTATATTTGTTTGAGATCCTTAACATATTAGGTCTGCTTTTCACTTAAGGACCAATTAGAAGATGGTTTTTATTGCTCTTTCAAATTGTACATTGACTATGGTTAAACATAAAGGTGACTTATTTATAGAAAGATAGTGCTATTTCTCTTATGCCCACCAAAGAAAACAGTGAAAGCACTAAGTCAGAATAGCAAAAATATACTGTTTAAAACATGTAAAGTACAAAATGCTTTTGAACCTGGAAGGGTTGGTTACTGGTGAAAACAGTGAAAACTGTGAAAACAGTGTGCTGTGCACAATTCCTTGACCATGGCATATAAAAACACTATTAATGAACTTTACTTCTTTGGTCCATTTTGGACTTTTGAATATACAATTAAAAGCATTTTGGTATATTGCTTTGATAAGTTCAACAAATACTAATTGATCCTGCCAGATATCTTGTGAGCTGAGAACTTAATGTGCTTTCTGCTCTTGCTGACTATTGTCAGTTACATTGTTCAGAACCATTCCCCTCTTTATTATGAGGAATTGGCAGGGGCGGGGTTCTGTGGTTTTATTTTTTTTAGGGCTGGTAATGATAAAAAAATTTGTGTTTGATTAATCGAAAAAATGTTAAATCGATTAATTTCGATTAATTATAACGCACATACAGATCCAACTACATTGGCCTATACACATACAGCACTTCAATGAAGTAATAAAATTAACTAGGATCACACTAATCCAGCACGTTAATAATCCCACGTGCCCCACTCAATATGGCCGCCGCTTGAGTGGGGCAACTCAGAATAATAACGTGCTGGATTACAAATGTATTTACATAGTATAGTAAAACAGCAACCCCTAAGGGTGATTTAAACATAAGTATTAGCTTAATATTTGAAGTTCCATTTCATGTAAGGACCTGATTGCAACATAATATCAGTAAATTTCAATGGGCACATTTCTGGGAGCGAGATGGGGGGGGGGGTTTAATGGAGAGCCACATAGTGCATATATATAAGTTTAAGATAAGACAGAAGCTTGGTGCTTCTTGGGCAAACTCACCGGCCCAAGTGGCTCCGTCGGCTAACGGAGGGAAGGGGGGAGGAGTTCGGTGATGTCATGGACATCGACATCACTGGACTCCTCCCCCTTCCCTTCGTTAGCCGACAGAGCCACTTGGGGAAGGGGGGAGGAGTCCGGTGATGTCAATGTCCGTGACGTCACCGGATCTCTGACGGAACTCCCGGAAGCCAGCAGAGAGGTGAGTCTTTTCATTTTCGATCAAAAAGTTTAATGATTAATCGAGGAATTAATCGTTAATTTCCCCAGCCCTTATTTTTTCTGTTCTTTTAATAGAGAAAGGTGCATGATCGCTGCCATTCTAAGACGAGAAGTGTGTTAATAGCAGAATCTTAATTTTTTTTTGCACACATGATATAATCCACATTTTAGGCCTGAAAATTATTTTAAACCTCCAAGAATGATATATTTCTGGAAAGCACAGACTCTGTGGAATAAAATGGGGGCAGTTGCAAACTTTTACATTGCATGATATTAGCGCAACTCTTTATCAAACCCAGAATTACAGTAATCGGCATTTTCTTAGGTGCACCCAAACGGATGTTCGCTGGTCTCTCTCCCTGTTTCCAGTGGACACCAGTGATGCCACCACAGGCCTGCAGGAGGGGCTGTGGAGCCCGGGAAGCAAAGCGGGGGGGGGGAGCAGAGGCCGGGGGGGGGGGGGA
>NW_017306804.1:184285-187232 GCF_000935625.1 Nanorana parkeri
CCAGAATTACTTCCAGTGTAAAGCCAACAGTCAGCTTTACACAGGTAAATAGAGTCGCGGCAGCTATAGCTGCCAGGAGTCTGTTAACAGGGCTCCCAGAGAGTGCTGTAAGAGATATGGTGCTGGCAGCAAAAGGGTTAAAGGATCAAAACCTTGTGAAAAGAAATCTAATGCAGCCACTACATCTAAGGACAAGAAGTCTATAAAACTCTACATTTTTTTATTTGTTTAGATACCCTTCAGTTACGATTGGTTTCTATTGGTTGTTTTATCTTGTGCGTCATTGAGCAAGTGTTACTAAGAAGCCATTATGCTGTGTTGTTCTAGAAATTATAGCAAAAAGAGACTAATGAACTTTTAGGTAATTTTTTTCTGGTTTATTTTCCAGATAAACATCCTGCATAATGCAGTAATTGAAGTACATGTAGAATATGTAATATTTAAACAGATAACTCAATAAAGTAAGACTGCAGCCATCCATTTTGTTTAATTGCTGCCATCAGGGTTTCTCCTCTCTTGAAGAAAACAAAGAAATGGATGATTCAGTGTAGTCTTTTGTGGTGATGATGAATGCAAATAAAATTCAGTTCAAGATGGAATTAAAGATGAGTGATCTTGTCACACTTCATTTCACAGAACATTCTGAGCTATGAGCTTAATATAGTTTTCTTAACATAATCTTGATAAGTAGTTATCATATGCAGCTGCCAGCTAAAAAAATTGGCAAGTCCACAGTGCTATACTGTACATAACAGCCTTTTTATGTAATATCATAGTACAAAGACAATGATGTGGAGACAAAAGCTAGGAGGTTCAATCAACCTGTTGGCATTGTCCTCATTGTTCCAGTAACACTAGTATGTGTGTCAGTGATCTAGCCATTGACAGTCCTTCATTCCCCTAGAGGCAAGCATTAAAAGTACAGGATAGGAAAAAATAACAAACATTGTATTTCCAGCCTGTTGCGGGATGTTTTTTGTAAGCCTGTTATGTAGGCGGGATGGGCATCGTATTGTGTGGGTGTTGTCATTAAATACTGACAGTAAAAGTAAGCATATTCTTTTTTGTATAAAGCAAAGAAAAAAAGATAATAGTTAGTTGAGTGCACAGCTCACATCTGAGGCTAGGTTACAAATTACATAAAGATTTTTACATGGAAGGGATAGAAACATTGTTAAAAATTACACATGAACTGCAGCTTCCTTAATCTCATCACAGTGCCAAAATCCTAGCACCATACAGTAAACTGCCATATGTGCAACACTAGTAAAAACAAGAAAGTACCTAGACATACAAATATATAAATATATGAACTTTTGAAACTATACCTAAATATATTGAACTTCCTACGTAGAGCTGCACATCTGACAATTGATTTTTTTTTTAAAACAGATTTATTGAAGGTTCATACCCTCCAGGTACACAGTAAAATCAGTCCACAACGGTCCTATAGCCTCTCACCTTTTCCTCCAAATAGGCTTAATCATCATCGCATGTGCGGCTCTACATTGGAATTTCAGGATTTTGTTATGCCAGCACATATGTTTGGAGCCCGCACCTGATTAATATGACTGGTTGAGTCTGTGTTGTCCGACTTTGGGGATATAGCGGTGTATACTTTGACATTCAATGATTTTACCTAAATATATGTTATCATTTTAATATCCATACATATACACACACCGGTGTATCAAATTATATGTTTTAATCCATATACAGGCAAATTAAATATAGCTAAATTTAGTGAATAAATCATTTAGATGGCAATAAAATGATAAGCTATGCAGGGGCTGACTGGCAACTTTTAGCCCAGGGGGCAAGTACAACCCAGAGGCCCATGGTGCAGCAACTTGGCCCCCCTCCAGAGGACGCGCCAGTTTAAGTAGTAACCAGCACGCGCCTTATGGAGCTTCTAATAGCGTGGGAGACGCAAGGCCGCACTTTTGGTGGATGCAGGGATCAGGTGAATATATAAAAAAAAAAAAGTTTGTTTTATGCTCCCAGGAATAAAATGTACTCGGATTTGTTTAAAAAAATTTTGTCACCTTACCTTGGCCCGGTGGTCAGTGGGGGGCTCCATGGACCCTCGTTGTGGGAGGGTTTCTGCTGTGGCCGCAGCTGCAGTGGCTCTCTCCCTCTGCTGCCTGTTTGTCACTTGCACCCGGCCGGCCGGACCGCATCCCATGCGGCTCTGCGATCGGCGCTGCTCGGTCCTCAAGGGTGTCCTCAGAAGGACCCAACGGGCTGCCCTCTACAGCGCTTGGTTACAGGGCCAGCCAGCCAGCCAGCCGGATTGCATACCGAGGCGATCCGCGCTGGCTGTACCAGGTAGACGCGGCATGTTAGAGGGCCCCCTGATGGAGCCTCCCGAGCACCTCCTAGAAATACACTTACCTTGGATATGGCCAGCCTGTAGAATCAGTGAATTGGGTATTTTCAGTCTTTAGCATCATTAGGTATTATTGCCTGTAGTATCAGCAGGATGGGTATTGTCATGCTATAGTAAAAGCGGAATGTATATTGTCAACCTATATTATCGTAAGGTGTGTGGAAGCCGTGCGACCTCTACTACTGTAAGGTCGCACGACTTTAAACTTACGAACATGTTTGAAAACCCACCGTGCATCGTACGATGTTCGGCGGGTGTGTAGCATGTTCGTAAGATAAAAGCCAGACGGGCCGGTGTGCACAATCGCACACTGCCCATTCGGCATTGTGGTCATCGGAAGCCAGCCCCTCAGGGGGCGCGGCTTGCGATCATCGCAAGTATGATCTGCCTATGCAAGATAGTCAAAAGTCTTGTGATGGTTGTAGATTGACGCCGGTGGATTCATACCTCGTGCCCTATATCTGACAGCTGGGGGGAGGAGTTGCGGCCTGCCGCGACATGATTGGCCGCCACCGGGGCACCTCACACCGGCGCCCGCCACTACACCACAAAGTCACC
>NW_017306804.1:192606-201354 GCF_000935625.1 Nanorana parkeri
TTGGCCGCCACCGGGGCACCTCACACCGGCGCCCGCAACTACCCCACAAGGTCACCGCTGCCGCCCCGAGGCCGGGCCTCGGTGGCCTTGAGGGAAATCCGGGCCTGTTCATGAGCCAAGAAGTAGCACTGTTTGTCCTGATTTGAGTAAGGGTTCGGCTTTATGACTCCTTGTAAAGCAGACAAGTATCTATGAATATTAAGGGATAATCATATTACTAACCTTATTAAATAAATAATTCATATACTTAAGTGCAGTAGTTCAAAGTAATTAATAGCAATCTATCTTGTACTGGTATGACTTCAGTGGAGTTAATTCTGCTTGGGTGTTACTGCACTTAGCATTTAGCTCCTAAGGATAATAACTCTTTACTGAACAAGATTATGTCAATAATATTTGGCAGAACCATCTCATGAAAATGGATTTATTCTACAGCACTGATTACTTAAATAATCTCCAAATTATTATCTCTCTCTTAGTACCTAGTAGTAAACATTTATTTCTTGGTAACCTCTGCATAATTTTTAGCTTCAAATTCCAATGTATTTATCCTTGGGCAGTGATTTTGTTATTCAGTTTACACATTGATCAATAAAACATCATTTTGATATATCAACAGCCTGCATTTTGTATGATACCAGCAGCGATCTTAAATGTGGAGTAGCACACCAGTCATGCTGAGCATCGTGGTCCAGTCATCCCTAGTAATGAAACAAGTTTGTACTTGGCCTTGGTAAAGCTATTGAATTTAAAATGTCTTTGACTGTTCATGTAAAAAATGTATACCGTCAAGTTGTCAACTAAGCTGTGAAATCTCTGCTACATTAGAAGTGCGCTGTTTATTTTGATACCTTGTATTTTGATTTTTCTGCTGTATGTTTGTTTGATCTACTTACATTGGACAGGTAAAAAGCCACTGAAAATACAATTAATTCACTTATAATCAGAGGCCCAAGAAAAGCTTTGTATAGCAAACTGGAAGTCTTTACACATGAATCGTGCTTGTTTAATCTTAATAATTTCTTGGTGTAAATATGAAATATTGTTTTCTGCCAGCGGATGGAAGTGTTATAATAATTTATTCTTCAGGCTATCCTTATCTGCATTGCTGGAATAGCCTCTTGTTTATAGAGCTCAATTGCTCAAACATTCTTTAACTGAACCTCTTCTCCCTCGATCCTTGCAGACTTTTGCTGTGTGGTATGCTGGGAGCTACACAGCAGCAGCTGTAAAGTCTCCCAGCCAGGCAACTTATTCTGCTCTTTTGCAAGAAAATCTCAATTAATTCCTATGGAGAGGCCATATATTACGCGTCCCAATGATGTACAGCCTCTCCAATGGAATGAATAGAGATTGTTTTATGCATGCACAGAAGAAGAATCTTCCTAGTTTGAAGATTTTGCACATCACCTGTGTGACTGGCAGCAGTCTGCATAGTGAACATTTGGCAGTAGTAATGACATGTGCATATATGATTTTGGGGGGTACTGGGAGGGGGATCAGTTACAGAATAACAGAGAGAGAGTCTCTAGAGGCATACAGCTCCTGCTGTTCTGTCTTTTAGATATCCCAGATAGCCTTGTGAATCCTGTGTAGGGATGAGCATATGTATCTTGGTTCAGTTTGAAAATCTGAAAATTCCTAACTGAAAATCAAAACCTATTAAAGTCTGTGGGGGACAAATCTTCATAATTATTTCTGGCCATTTTCAAGGAAAATAGGCAAGGACTTGTCAAACAAAGGTCTTGGGAGGCTGGGCACTGCCTGCCGCTGTATGGTATTTTAAAATACCATACAGCGGGAAAAGGGTCCTCCTTTTTAATTCAACTTTAAGGGTGAAATGGGAAAACACCAATCCTCTGACTTACATGTTTGTAAAATGCCTTTAAGCTATTTGTGGTATTATAGAACAGTAGAGTTTTCTTGTGCAGTCTTCCAGCGTCACACATTTTGAATGTGAAATTATTTTAAGTTTTACACTTAGTTTGGCTTAAATACAGCAGCAGCACTGCATTTGATTTATTTCAACAAAAAATACTTTTATAGGTAGTTTATAGGTAGTTTTGGCTACACCACCTGTTTTTTTTTTTATCTGTTAGCAGGCCTAAACTGAATGGTGGAAGCAGTAGCAACAAATCTAAAACCCCAGGAAAGTTTACTGTTAAAAAAATAAAGCTGAAGCTCTCAACTTCGTGCAAATTGGCTAGTGGCAAAATAATTTAATAGTGTAGTTTGTGAATGATCTACTTTTTACCTCGTACCACAAAGCAGTGTCCTAAACGTGTATTAAAATGTCAAAACAGAGTGCACAAAACTCTTTAAAACCCTCTCCCCACATTCCCTTATTTCAATGTGTGTTTGGTAGAAATGAGCTGCAAGGAAGAAGGAAAGGCAGCAGCAAAAAGTAAAGTATTGAATTATATTAGGCTGCATGCCCTTGCCCAAATAAATGAAAGGAAGGCATAAAAAGGAGAGGTAGAAGTGCGGAGACAGTAGGCGGCAAGCATTATTGATGTGCCCTTGTACTCCTCTACTTCCTCCACCACCTTCTCCCTCTTCACCTCCATGTCATCCTTCTTCTTCTCCACCTCCTCCTCTATTTTCTCTAATTCTGTCATACCTCTTCCTTGATAAAAGCATTTCTTACTGTCTTCTTTACCTACGCCTCCTCAAAGGATACAGAGCAGCCACTTTATTTTAAAGTGCTTCTCATGTTCCCTTATCATCCTCCTCTCCCTCCTTAAGGGCACATAGCAGCCCCTGTAGTAATATGTGATGTTGAATAAAACAATTTTAGTTTCTTGTAGCTAGCTCAACACTAATTGACAGGAAATAAAAATCCTGTTGATGAATTGCTGTTATTTGTAGTTGAATACATTTGTTGGGTTTCCTTTTCTTCTTTTCATTTAAAAAAAT
The DNA here is from genome assembly GCF_000935625.1 of Nanorana parkeri. Taxonomy (NCBI): domain Eukaryota; kingdom Metazoa; phylum Chordata; class Amphibia; order Anura; family Dicroglossidae; genus Nanorana; species Nanorana parkeri. The sequence goes on from NW_017306804.1 coordinate 195,523, forward strand.
GTCAGTCAGGCTTTTTCTCTGTTCCCACATCTAGCTTAGCTCTGCTTCATTTATAGACCAGTACCCTACTCACCTTAGAGCTATTGTGATTCACATCCTCCTGGTGACCAAATTAACGATGGCGAGACATTGGAAGAGTTCTCTGGCAGCTAACGCATCAGAGACTTTGCAGATATTAGAGCTACACTGTGAATATGAAAGGGTGTTAGCAAAACGCAATGACACAATAGCGAGCTTTCTAACGACATGGAGCCCTTGGTTTCTATGGTCTCAGCATAGCACACCTCCCCCATGATGCTTAGTAATAGATATAAACATAGCTCTCTGTAACTGTGTCTCTGGACCCTTTCAATGACCCCTGCCTGCGATTGTTGTGCATTGTTTGGTGGCTCAGTGCATGTATCTTGTCTGTTCTGTCATTTTGGTCCTACCTGGACCTGATTTGCTGTTCAACATTCTTTCTTTTTGTTTTGTATAAATGAAAATGCTCAATAAAAACTATTGAAACTAAAAACATGTCAGTCAGGCCAAAAGTTAAAATCAGAGGTACTTTAAGCAGAAGTAGTAGGTTTTAATTTTTTTAAAGTTTTTTTACATATTTTTTTTTTTAAATATTCATAATCAAGGACTGAGAGGCTGGCGGTCTCTGAAACAAGGCAGAAAGGGTAGAAACCTGATTTTTTTTTCATTAAATGTGAGAGGAAAATGCTGTTCCTGCCCCTATGCACAAATAAAAAAGAAAACTGAGGTTCCTTGGAAGATAAAGCCACCAGCTTAGACTAAGGCCTAACAGAGGTGATGGCTAGAATGAATCTCACCTTGTAGGTTATAGTAGAGAGAGGTATGTCTCTAATGGTTAAAAAAAGGCTATTTCTGAAGTGCAGGGAGAGCCAATTTAAATCTTAATCAAGGCGTGAGAGCCTAATGGTCTTTGACACAAAATACAGAGGCAGAAACATGATCTTCATAGTGCTAAGAGCCAATGGCTGGTCCAGATTCAGCCATTTTACCAAACACCATTGCTATTTTGTTATTTTTGTTTTACATTATCTCTACGAACACTGCAACTTCATAACACAAGTTGGTGAAGGGTGCTCATGCACGCATACACAGCACCAGGAAGTGGTGGTGTAGTATCCCTTCAGCAAGCATAAGCACTCATTCCTTTGCACTGGGTGACAGTAAACTTTAATGTAGGTGGATATTCGTGTTTTTATTGAACTTTTTCATAAATATTGTCTGCACTGTGAGCCTCTTCCTCTCCTCTTTTATGTTTTATATGGCAGAGTATGTTTCTTAAGGAATACTGAATACTAAGTTTCCTGGAATCTGTAAGAAATCATCATACCTGTGATCTTTGATCTGCTTATTGATTGAAATGATCGAAATTAGGGGGTCATTTTATAACCCTTGGGGTGGTTTGGAGGAGTGGATCTGGCACATTACCTAGTTTAATCCAGTTTACCCAGAACTTTGTGGATGAAGTTTGATTTGAAGCACTTTATTGATATTTCACCATTTTAAGACACTTTTTTATTTAAATAACACATTTTTTTCTACATTAATGTGTTTTTGAGCGCAGTTTACGAAGTAAATACTGTAGGTATTATTAATACCTGCACTAACCATTTGTTTAATTATCACTGTTTATATATCGTTTGGGTTAATTATCTATATTTATATGTATTATTTATGCATTCTATTGGGTTTATTTTATAGTGATGTATATTGGTATTATTAATATTAAATATTCTTATGATATTTGTACAGCTGCTATGGTGGCATGTAATCACATGCATTATTTTTTAAGAGTGCAGTTATTTATTAATTTATTTGATTACTTACAGATTTACATTATTAAAATGTTTTTCATTTTTTTTTTTCTTGTAATGCCATCCCTGTCCTGGTCAATAAAACATGGGCACAAATGGCAAGGTTGTGACTAAAATGCTTATACAACCTAAAAAAAAGTTGCCAATACAGGACATGTTAATTAGTGAGAGTAGTTCAAGATATGCTAAAAAAAAAGAGTACAGGCAGGTATTTTACTTCAAGAATTTAGAGATTGCAGATGTCCAGGACAGCAGGACAGTTTTAAATAGCAAAGGCTTGACCCAATTAACTAGAGACAAAGAGCATAGGCCCGGGCTTTACTACAAGAATTAAAAGATTGCAGAGGATACAGTGGTGTAAAGTAGACCAGCAGCAGGATGTTTTTTTTAATCAGGGATAATTACCTGAAATGTATTAGATACAAGAAGTACATTTTTAGGTGTTTTACTACAAGAATTAAGAGACTGGTGGATTGCACAGCAGTGTAATATTAGCCAGCAGAAGGACAGTTTTAATAATTTTCAATGTATTTTGTCTAAAGGAATAGAGTGGTACGATGCATGTTAGTGATATATAATGTGAGGTGGATCAGGTGCACCATGTACTTGCCTTTATTTTTTGTTCAAACAATGAAAAAAAAAGAGATCCCAGTTAATAAACACTAGCTAAAGCCAGGGCCGTCTTTAACGCAGGGCAAAAAGGGAAGCTGCTCCAGGCCCAGTCATTGTTGTAGGGCCCAAAGCAGATGCTCAATGAGCCCGAAAAGAGAGAAAGGGGTTCCAACAGGAGCTCCACTTGCTCCATCTTCAGTGGGTATTTGGTAGGTATGATTGATATTAACAATCAGCTTCGCAGTCACAAATCCCCCAGCTATGATTAAGGCCTTCTCTGACATGACACAGCAGGGAGAGGTAGTACCTCAAGTGCATATTGGCCCACCCCAAGTCAGTGGTATATCCATGATACCCAATAGCCCATGGATACAGTTGCTTGTGATGGTTTTAGTTACTTATAGGCGTGCGGTTCCTGCCTGTTTTTGCTTGGCATAGCGATGGGTTAACATAATCTGGCATCGCTCATTCTGATTACGGATAAGGTTTGTGTTTGGACCAATTTGGTCAAAACTTTAACTGTTTGGTGAAGAATTTGGTCCCACCTCTGGCTGTTGAGCATTCAACAAATGGACAAACTGAATGGGGTGTTCCCACATCCTCCTAGCAACCAGTGACACATCCCTGGCCCAAATTTTTCATGTGAAAAAAGGTGTAGGGATGCTGAGTGACATCACTGACTAAATATAGCCATACAGAAGCCACACATGCTCCGAGTGCAATGGGAGGGGATCGTCTCGGTGGGTTGTCACTTTTGTTAGGGAGGGTCATCAGGATTCCACCCTGATGCTAGATGGTGTTTTTTTCTCTTTCACAAAATCTCAGTTTTGCTGGAGTAAATCCTACATAACCTAGGATATGCCACCTCACAGGCAGATTTAGGGCACCCCTCAAGCATTTTATTTAAAGGAATTTTGCATTTTTAATGTTTCAATGTAAGCATTAATAAAAGAGATGTTCCCTGCTGAATGAAATGTCCCCCAGGGCAGTGCCCAGCTCCCCATACCCTTTGTTTGACAATCCCTGAAAATGGCCAGAATTGTTTTAAGAGTTCAGATTAACGTTCAAACGTGGGCACAGTTCCCAGGAACTGAACCCAGGTAAGTGCGGCTCCTTCCTATCTTGATTTGCATAGGTCTTTATAGCTGAAAAATGTCATTGATTTACATCAGGGGTATTGTTAATTTTTAACTATTTATTTCTTTTGTGAATGAGTAACAAGTTTTTTTTAATGGTGTGCTGGAACTTTAAGAAAAAAAAACGACATGGGGTCCACATAACATAAAAAAAAAACCTCTCTAAGCATACAGCCTAACCAGCCAGGAAATGGGGGCGCGACACTGCCCTTCCTGAACCATAGCAGGCCACATGCTCTCCACATTGGGAGGATACTTAATGAGAAAGAGGGGGGACAAAGCCCCCCCCTTTGCAAGGCACCTTGTCTCCATGTTGATGAAGATTAGGGCCTCACCCCCACATCCTGTCTTATTGGAATATGGAAGCCCCCATTAGAATAAAGGGGCATGTAGATATGAATTAGTAAGGGATACAAAGTATCCCTTGTTACTTATGCACAAAAAAGTACATAATAAATAAACACAACCACACCATTAAAAAAAGTCCTTTATTGTATATTAAAAATAAACAATGTTTCCCAATCCAAATGCACTGTCATGTAGATCCATATCAATTATGCTTATCTGCTGTCATGACAACCCACCACGGGTTGTCCTGGGTTACATGATTGACCAATTATGGCACCCCCAAAGCATGTTAGGATTTGTGTATTTTTAATGTTGCCTTTGAAGACACATTAAAAGATTGAGAGGGAAATGTATCAAACCTGGAGCAGACAAAATCTGGAGCAGTTGCACATGGCAACCAATCAGCTTCTCTCTTTAGTTTGTTCAGTTAAGATTTGAAAATGAAACAGAGAAGCTGATTCATCACCATGCACAGCTGCTTCAGATTTTGTCTGCTCCATTTTTGATAAATTCCTTTCTCTGTGTCTGCTAAACTTTAATTTAATTGTTTATGTTTTTATTTGCATTGGTACATGTTCCCCAATGTTGGTTGTGTGTTTAGATGAAGCACTGAAATCTTGAGGAATGTGAATTAAGTTGAACATTAGACGTACAGTATGCAAACAGCATTTTAAATGGGAGAAAACAAAACTTCCTGTGTATCATAGATAAGCATGCACATAGAGACTAACATAACACTATGATATCAAATGGAAAGTAACTCGCACTCCAGCTCGATACCATGTCAATCTCTTTATTGACTATAGTAGTGTCAAATTTCAAAGCGACGTATCGGAACCTAGTGGTCCCTTCTTTAAGGCAAACAGAAAATGAACACCAACAATACAAGTGCAGATATAAATACATAACAGTGGCAGCCAATAAATCAATCAAAAATCAGAGTGACGTCACATTCCCGCCATTCCATGTAAACATCATGCTGTGTACACAAATAATCACAAGTCATCTAAGAATCAAACAATAAAATACCTTGATCTGATATGCATGTCTGTTTCATTAAGAACGCCATATTCTACTGGACGCTGCTCGATTGCCATACTGATCAGAGGCTCTTTCCGCCCCACACACAGTTAACCGAGGTGTCATTCCATCAGGATGAAAAGAACACCAAAACCCACACTCGCCTTATGAGTTGACAAAGCCTGCTGGGTGTCAATTGCTAAGATGATATAAACCAAGCAGTACGATATGTGCTCTTTTTCATGCTATTTAATATTTGTTATTTATTCATTCAAAATTGCTCCATGTCTGCAACATGTCAGGTCTGATCCCGCAAAAAATGGGGAAGAGTGATGAACAAAACTGGTGTGCAGGAAAGAAAAATCGGGGAGATGTGATTCTAAGATGATAAAAACCCAAACTATTACATGAATCCATGGGTAAATGCTCAAAAAATCAGTAATTTCTCAGGAATATGAATAAAAAATAATAATATATATGTATATACAGGTGAAACTCGAATAATTAGAATATCGTGCAAAAGTAATTGCAGTGCTGCAAAAGGGGCCCAAACCAAGTACTGAGTACATATGCATGCTTGTACTTTCAGAGGTCCGATATTGTTCTATGTACAATCCTTGTTTTATTGATTGCATGTAATAATCTACTTTTTTGAGGTTGTGGATTTTGGGTTCTTGGGGTTTTCATGAGCTGTAAGCCATAATCATCACAATTATGACAAATCACGGCTTGAATTATCTTGCTTTGCATGTAATGAGTCTATCTCATATATTAGTTTCACCTTTTAAGTTGCATTAGTGAAATAAATGAACTTTGCACGATATTCTAATTATTCGAGTTTCACCTGTATACTGTATATATATATATATATATACTGTATGTAG